>NW_016160486.1:45876-59963 GCF_001687245.7 Rhagoletis zephyria | reverse complement strand
TGAATTATTTTAGTATCTAGTATTTTATACAGACAAGACTAAAAAGTATAAAATAAACTTATAAAAAACTTTTTAATGTACCACGCTTTTATAAATGGACTAAAATTAGAAAATAATATTTCTCAGTCCCATAGAACTTGTTTTGATAACTTTTGATTTTAAAATTTTAGCAAAAGTCATTATAAACAATTTAAGAGATTGAAAATGAAAAGCGTGGGGCGCATGTAATAGGCCTGATTTGAAATTGGAGAGTAATATATGTATGTATGTGGGTATATTAATAACGACCGCTTAAAATCGATCTCAAATTTGTACTTTCGCTGTAGAAATTTTAGGTCTATGTTATGTATGTAGTTTGAATATTGTCAATTAAATCTAATGCTTTGTATTGCATGCGTTCCACGTATTTCGTTTTCAATCTCATAAATTGTTTATAATGACTTTTGCTAATAATTTCAAAATCAAAAGTTATCAAAACAAATTCTATGGGACTGAGATATATTATTTTACAACGCTTTTATCAACTTGCAATGTTGTATGTCCAGACCGCTTTGAATGTTGTATGTCCAGACCACCATTTATACTAGCTGCATTTTTTTGTAAGCGAGCGACAAAAGAACGCTCAACTCGGGTAAAATTTCCTTTTAGCTACTTAAGCAACCCTGTTGGTAGCTGGCAAGAAAATGTGGATTAGTTTAACGGGTTTCAGATACAAAACCAATCTAAATGAGTAATTATGCGAGGTATATGCGTAATATATATACTCTTTTAAAATATAAGTCACGTATAAAAGGAAGCAAAAATTTCCCTCTCCACTTTCCCCAGAGAACGTATATTTATAGAGAAGGTCCAAGAACTGTGAATGCCACATTTTTCGAGCCAACAAAACTGGCGAAGCGCATTTTAAGAGCGACAAATATTTGGAATACTTAACAGCGAAAGCAAAATACAAAGCAGAAAAGAAGAATATTAACAGAGTTAGATCTCACGAGAGCGTTTGGACTGTTAATTAAATATGAATATTGATGATTTTGTGATATTTTGGAAAGTGTTAGATTTTTTGTGAAAATAATTGTTAATAATAATAATTAAATTTTTTCGTTGATTTGTACAAGTAACATGCATTTAAGTCGAAAATATTATATAACATTTTCCGATTTTTGTGATATTTTTTTAATGATTGCAAATAGAAAACTCTCATAAGTGTGCGTTTTTTGTGAAAACATTTTTTGACAAAAAAAATCCTCTTTTCCGGTTATTTCTACAAATATCGTGAAAATAAATCGAAAATGTTATATAGAATTTTTTCGATTTTTGTGATATTTTGTTAGATTTTCAACTTTAAAACTTTTTTGGTGTAAGCCTTTTTTGTAAATAGATTTGTAGGGAAAAAAATTTTTTTCGGTGATTTGTACAAATAACGTTAAAATAAATCGAGAATATTATATAACATTTTCCAATTTTCGTGATATTTTCAAGTAAAAAACTGTAAAGGTAGATAAAAAAAGTCATTTTAGATTTTTTTAAGGTCTCTCGCTAAACTAGGCCGAAACTATTTGAGAATTTTTTCCAAATTTTCGATATTTATGGAAATAGCGAAGTTTTTGAACCTTTTGGACTTAGAAATTTTTTTGAATAAAAAAACAAAACTGTGAAAAGAATTATTTCCATTTTTTTGTAGAGATCTCCCTAAGCTAAGTCGAAAGTCTGTATGATTTTCTTTTGTATTTCCGATATTTATGGAAATATTAAGTTTTTAATTATTTTCGACTTGGGAACTTTTTTTTTAAATACTAAAAATCTGTAAACGTCGGATTTTCCCAGCAATTTGTAAAAATCTCGCTAATCTAAGACGAAACTATTTGAGAAATTTTTCAATATTTTCTATATTTATGGAAATAATGCAGTTTTCAAATCTTTTCTAATAAAGTCGTGTAAGAAGTTGCCATTCGATGGGTGGCACCTTCGCTACTCATGTGCATATTTGTCCCCCACATTGCCATTTACATATCTAATTTATTAATAACTAAACCTAAATTTATAAAGCACATATTTGTAAACTCATTTCATTACCTATTTCTGCAACCAAATTTTTCATGCATCCAAAAAGACAAACAAATGAGAATGTAAGTATGTATGCATTTATAAATGTACATATAAACATACATATACACGATTGTTCTGCTTTCGTCTTCCCCTCGCCGCTTCCATCAGCACAAATTATTCAATTTCTGCGAATCGCCACCAGATTGGCACGTGCGCGAAACCATTAACCCTACGTTTGCGAAATATTTAGATTTTCGCATAACTTTGAATTTAATAAAGCAATACTTTTACATTTTGTATGGAGAATAATAATAATTAATTTAAAATTCTACATGTAACCATGTTCTCGACGATGCATGTAACTTTCATGAAGATTAAACATAAAAAGCGTTGTAAAATAGTGTGTTATTAACAGGTGGAACCAAAAAAACTATGTCCGCTAAAATGGGTTAAACACTGACTGGAATTGGCATTTTTTACACGCATACATGCATACTTTCATATACACATGTACAGTGGAGTACCACTAGCTTGGACATTACATTGCTTGTACTTTGATGTGTTTGAATCTTTTATGGTACTGAAGATTTGCTTACGGTTGAAAAATATTAAAAATCGTCCGTGCATATATGTAAATATATTTTCATAAACGCTTTGAAGTATAGAAAATTTTAATATTAAAAAATAAATAAAATAATTTTTTTGTATATATATAAATTTCGTTCAAGGCACATTGACCCACCTGTACAAAAATTGTGGCGCGTCATGGACAAAAATTTTACAATTTTGGACCGAAAATATGAAAACGAGCTAAGTTGCCACGTTACATCTGTGAACTTCCGGTAAAACCACATATTTTTGTGATTTTAGAAGTTTTGATTTTATTAAGGCTGCGTTTCTTTATACATTCCGGATAATCCCATTTCACAGCCGGAATAAACAGAATGCGTTTGAAATATACGTTGACATATCATCAGGAACGTTCTAAAGAATAAGTAAACAAAAAAGTTTATTCCAAACGTTCAGAATGAATAAAGAAATGCAGCCTAAAAAAAATCAATGTATTTTCCTGCAGAAAACGTACACTTTTATTTAATGTTTATTAAAATTACATCTCAAAAACTAGTTAATGATTGAAATATTGATATGGAACATAGAAATAGAGTGTTTTGTCAAAAAATACCAAAAATTTCCAAAATTTGAGATAACTTATTTTACTGGATATAGAGAAATAGTTGCCACTTTTCACTTGGCTGGCCGAGATTTCTTCATTTTAAGATTTTAGAATTTTTTTGTCGGATTGAAAAAGTTGAGCATGTAGGTGATGAATTTGCGGGGAGATGTGCTGCGGTTATTTTTATGAATGAATTTACTTGGCCTTGAGAAATGCGCGCATGCGTTTATGAAGGAAATAGTTATTGTTGTATTTGAGTACGCGTGCAATTATGTGCATATGTACGTATGCTGCCGTGAGTTGTAAATATGTACATTTGTGTGTATGTGCGTAGTATTTTGGCAGTAATATGCACATACATAAATATATATGTATGCATGTAAAAACGTTATCAGTTATTGGAGTACGTATGTACATACGTATGCATGGGGGAAATGCATTTTCATTTGACTCCGAAACTATTGGGGCATATTCGTATATGAAATAAAGTCTACTCTAAGTTAAAGTTTCTCAGTCCCAAATAAGAAGAAAGTTAGTTGCATATTTTTTTCACAGATGCCTAATCCATTGAAAGTGATGTGAAAAAGCTGTAACTAACTTTAGTGTCGACCAAGACCAAGGTTTATTGTGCCATGGTGTCGACTTATTTTTACTATGAAAAACAGTGAAAAATGATAATGCAACATATTTCCTCAATATAAATGACTGCATTTTTACGTTTTTTGTCAATGTATCCATCTTTGAAGTGGATTTGTGAGAAAACTAAGGCAGCTAGAAAACTGCAGTTTGTTGCATTGAAAATAGCGTACCTATAAACTACATTAGAATCGTTAAAAATATAAAAACCGATTTGCTTCGCTTTTAATGCCGACACCAAATCACCAAACAGTGCGCATTAGCGTTTTTTGGTCAATGTGTCCATCTTTAAAGTGAATTTGAGGAAAAACTAAGGCAGCTAGAAAACTGCGGTTTGTTGCATTGAAAATAGCGTAGCATCTACCATATGAATCGGTAAAAAAGTAAAAGTCGATTTTTTCAACCCAAATGCCGACGGCAAATCACCCACGAATTTGCCAATTGCATACTACATATTTGCATAACTTTCACTTTTTAGATTCACAAAATTGTATCTGGCATACATATGCATGTACACAATATGTACATATTACATATTTCGACCTATGCATGCCATTATTTTAAATAATTAACCAATTTAAAGAACAATAAAAGCGTTGTTAAAACGTTAAAAGCCATCAGCATTTCGCTGTCTAACAAGACAATATGCATTTGCTGTGATAAGACAATTTCTGTTAAATTTATTTTGCTTCTGGCTGGGCTCTGTTAAAATTCAATTGTCTCTGGCTGGCCGCTCTTAAAATGCGCTTCGCCAGTTTTGTTGGTATTTGACAGTTTCCACGCTGATTCGTTCTTGGTCCTTCTCTATAAATATACGTTCTCTGCTTTCCCATTAACAATTCACAATCGAGCAGTTTTTTCACTTACCAACACTAGCCTTCAAGTCGCGTATTTTTTAACCAACCTGGCTGAGCTCGGATAAATAGCAGAGTTTGTGTTGTTGCTTTGCGCGTATTTCGTCATTTAAGCGAGTGTTCTTTAGTAGCTCGGTTGCAAAAGAAATGTAGCAAAGCTATTTATGGAAAATTCTAGATATCAACCTAGTCTAGGTATAAACCTCGTTGTAGGCATCATATCAAAGAGATACATTTAGAAGACTCTAGATGTCGCCACGCCAGAAGAAGTTAAATATTGCGCCTAAATATATGTACTATTTATATACGTCACAGGGGAAATGGACGACACGCCATTTCTTTAAATGAAATAAACTGCTGCTATATGTATGTATGTACATATCAGGGTTGTTGCGAATATTCGCATTCGCATTCGCCACCGCGGAACTTCCGCATAAATTTTGGCATTCGCATTCGCTTTCGCATTCGCAATAATCAATGCGGAGCTTTTGCGAATGCGAATATTGTACAAGTGCACTGATAAAACGTATATCTGGCAAACAAAAATTTTAGCAAATATTTTTTGCCTGTAGAGATGCTACGGTAAGACTCTCCCCTACGTCCACCTTCTGTCGTAATTTAAAGTCAAAGCGTAAGATAATAGTAGGTATTTCCAGCGGAAATGTTCAACGGCTGGCTATAAAGAGAATCGAATATTATTTGTCAAAGGTCTGTTGAAAAAACTGGATGCATTTCTAGTTGTTTTCTACTTTTTCTTAGTGTAATTATATTATATGTAAATATATTTTTTTAGTATAGTATGGAAAGGGCTTAACTCACATCGTAGCTGAAATACAAAAAGCCGTAACTAACTAAAAATCCAAAATTAACTTTTTGATTGATTATGATGCATTTCATCAAATCCTAAGTCCCCACATCGTTTTAGGCAATACAAAAATTTAGTTAGTTGTGGTTTTTTGCATTTCAGCAACAATGTGAAATAAGCCCTTTTAAAATAGTATTAGCGATATATATGTTGGAAATTTGCGTTCATTCCCCTAAAAAAATATATTAAAATACAATGAGCGCATGGAATGGATCAAAAAAACGGATTTGATGGCTTATGGTACCGACAGCGGTGAGTAATTAATTGTGACTGCCTGCAACTAGGAAAAGCTGAGCTCAACTAACTAATAAAAAAAAACTAATTACAAGGTATTCATTACAGGCGAACTTTTCCTAGAAGTCACCCGAGAACTAAGCAAATCTGAGACCTTTATCGTCCGTGATTCCATATTTCAAATTATTATAAAAAACGGGGTACCTTTTTAACAAAATAACAAATTTTAAACTAATTCTGCTGGCAGCCACGACTTTCAAAACAGAAATTTCTTCACAGGTTCTCCAAATTCTGAAACAATCAAAAGAATTGATGCTCCAAATTGGAACACAACCATGTTTAAACAGCGATCTTGCCATGATACTAGATTGTAAAGATGAAAGTCAGGAGGATACATCCGACATTTGCAGCCCCGATGCAATTCCCAAAAAGGAACTGTTGCACCGCAATAAAAAAAGAAACATAACTGAAAGTCCTCTCAACTGGTGCAGCGTCAATCGAAGGAATTTACAATTTTGTCAAGTTTCAAGTTTGTCGCCTCGTGCGAATAGTTATTTAGTGGCGCAGGTTTGATTTACGACCCGTTAAGAATCAGGCTGTGACCCGAAAAGGCAGCAAAATTACTCTTTCTTAAATTCAAGTCCCAATTTTTTAATTGAAGTACTAAATAAAAAACATTATTAAAAATTACTAACTATTCCATTTTTTATGTACCTAAATCACCTAATGTACTCACCAAAATTATTTCTTAAAAATATTTGACATCCGCATTCGTATTCGCATCCGCGGATGTTAGCTTTTAAACATCCGCATCCGCATTCGCATCCGCGGATGTCTAAAATTCCACATTCGCAACATCAATAGTACATATGTATGTTTATACTAAATGTGAGCAAACAACATTGTGATTGCATAGTCTTCTGTTCTCTTTCACTGCAAGTTGAATTATTTTAATATCTATTTCCACGTTTTTCGTTTTCAATGTCATTAATTGTTTATAATGACTTTTGCTAAAATTTCAAAATCAAAAGTTATCAAAACAAATTCTGTAGGACTGAGAAATATTATTTTATACTTTTTAGTCCATTTATAAAAGCGTTGTATATTAAAAAGTTTTTATTTTATTTTATCTCAATAAAACAGCGCATTGTGAAACCACTCAACTCAACTCAAATGGAGTGGGTGCCTAAGTAAATACTAAAACGTGCCCTTTATTCACCGTTTCGTTTGCTCATAAACATTAAATGACTTACTAGTGCAATTAGGTAAAATGTTTCAGTACTGAAAATCAGTAATTTAAATGAACTCAGCCAAATGTAATTCATCTTGATGTCACATGTTATTGTTGGTGGTCAGTGTTGCCATTTTAGCCGTTTTCCGGCTAGATTTAGCCGGTTGCGATAGTAAAAAGCCGGAGAAATTTCGGTTTGGCCGGAAGCCGATTTGTTAGCCGTTTTGTAAAAAAAATTAGCCGATTTTGCTATTGTTTGTTGTTTGTTTTCTTAAAATTCAAATATATACATATATATGTTTCCATTTTTGACTAAGCGATCCAAAATCTGTTAGAAATGGCTACTAGACTGAAGTTTTATTCGCAAACTTAGAAAATAACAAATTGTTTCACTGGACTTTTTTAAACAAACTTTTTTTGCTGACAACTTATTTAAATTCCCAAAACCGAAGGCCAATTGGAATTAAAAGAACCAACACTGAAATGCGTCAAAATGAAAGTAAAAGAGCACAAATTTCCATCTAAAGCAAAACTCTCTCGGAAGACAATAGGTTTTTTCGAAAATTATCACTCAAAATATCAGATAGTAAGAAAAAATGCTCCCTAATTCTCTCTCAAGTATAGAAACTTGCAAATTTCTGCACGAACGCAAATTTGCAGGAACTTGCAAGTTTTCCTGCCAGCTAGTGTCCACGGTTGCATTTCAAACATAAGAAATTTGTGTAGAATTTTTAAAATTCTTTCAGAGGAGCAAAAAACAGGATCTACATGTATATTTCTTGTTAGTCCGACTTTCTTCAACATACGTTTCAATTGCTTTGTAGTAGTAACTGTCGGGTTTCCTATATCGACTCTGGTTGAGATTGCATTCCGAGTACGTTTCAAATCACTGGAATTAACAAAATTAATTAAGTAAACAAGTGTTTACTTAAATTTTTGTTAAGTTTGTAATTTTTTAAATTTGACGAATTCGAAAAAAATGCAACCATGTGCCGCAATCATATGTTTTTCATAATTGCAAATTCTTGCTGGCAAAACTTTTTCCAGCTTGAATTTGCAACTTCTCTCCAAGAACTAGTCTTTCTACTNCGCTCAAGTTTGTAATTTTTTAAATTTGACGAACCTTTTTATTCAAATTATCGTCGACAAAAAATGCAACCATGTGCCACAATCTTATGTTTTTCCTAATTACAAATTCTTGCTGGCAAAATTTTTTCCAGCATGAATTTGCAACTTCTCTCCAAGAACTAGTCTTTCTACTTATGATTTATTTAAATAAAACATGTGAAATTTAGTTGAAACAGTTTAGCCGTTTTTAGCCGGTTTTTTTTCCAATTTAGCCGGTTGGTCCAAAAAGTTCTGGCAAGACTGTTGGCGGTTAGTCGATAATACCATTGGAAGTTTGTGCATATCCATATTACATATGTATAAGCTCACTCATATGCATGCCTGTATGTTGTATGTCTACATGTGCATGGCAGTGTTGGGAAATGAAATTGTTCCTTTAGTACGAAATCTGTACAAAAACTGTACTCTTCGACTGTCAATTGTATTGAGTTTTTAATTTGCTCATATATTTTTTTAGTGCATGCATACATAGATTCCCTTCAAGACCAATGTATGTAGGTACATTTACATATTTTACACTTTTAACATAAATGTGTATGCACATATTTAAGGTACACTTCTTAACAAAAAAATTTTGTTAAGTTATTATGAATGGATAACAGAGAGATCTTCTTTGAATTCAGTACCTACTAAAACCTGACATTTAAATAGTATTTCAAGTGCTTATCAAAACTTTACGTCGCGCACATATTGACAAGATTGGCTATTTATCTTAAAATTATTTAATTTTAATTATTTGTTTATAAAAATGCAGTTTATTCTTTAACAAAACCCGTATAAATCCAAGGTTCAATCTTAACGCAACGTTAAAAAAATCAGCAAACTTTCGTAAAAATGTCGAGCTTTTTATAAAGTGCAAGTTTAAAATAGCTGCGACTTATCGTCATACTTAGATAATATGGAAGAAAATGGCCGACATCGTCAAAAATATGCCACACTTCAACGGTAAATCCCAGTTACTTTGAACTTTGACTTTATTATACCAAAAATTAAAGGACCAAAAAACCGCAAAATATAAAAAAAAATTTAAATAGAAATAGAAAGCTCGAAATTTTTACGAAAGTTTGTCGATTTTTTTAATGTTGTTCAAAGATTTAAACTTATTTTCATACAGTTTTTTTTAAGGAATAATTTATGTTTTTATAAGCAAGTAATTAAAATTTAAAAATAATAAATTAATAGTCAAATCTAGTCAATATGTGAGTGTCGTAAAGTTATGATATTTATGAACATCTCTTTCTTAATTAACGATGACACTGTTTCTATATGAAACTGATTTCGACATTTTGTTTTATTAAGATTTACCAGGGACATGAACCGGGCGAAATATTTGGACGGTTCGGTTCAGCGGTTCGGACCATTTTTGCACTTTTTGATTGGTTCGTCAAAGCGGTTTTTTTGCTCTTTGAACCGGGGTTTCGGTTCGGTTCAATGGTTCGGAAATAAAAAAAATAACGCGTAACGAAGAAAGGTCTTTGTTACAAGTGGATCTAAGCAAAGTGGTTAGTTGGTGTAATGCAAACTACATGCCACTAAACCTTAAAAAATGTAAGGTTATGTGTTTCTCTCGAAGGGCAGTTCAACCAACTGTTTATTCTATATCAAATTATAATCTGGAGCAGGTATCCAATTTTGTCGATATTGGTATCCCAATGGATTCCAAACTCAATTTCAACCTTCATTTTAATGTTACAGTCAATAAAGCCAGAGGCGTTTTTGCATTTGTAAAGCGATAGTCAAAAGAGTTTAAAGATCCTTATGTTACAAAAGCTCTTTTTACCACTTTAATTAGACCTATACTAGAATACGGATCTATTGTCTGGAATCCCCGGTACCAAGTTCATTTAGAAAGGATTGAATCAATTCAAAAACAATTTTTGCTTTTTGCATTGCGTGATTTTAACTGGGATTAAGACTACAATCTCACACCTTACACTAGTCGTCTAAAGCTCATAAATTTGCCTACACTCGCAAGTCGTAGAGAAATGCTAGATATAATATTTATCGTAAAATTAACGACGGGCTTGATTAGATAGCCCAGCCCTTCTGGCTGAGGTAAATTTTAATATTTCCTGTCGAGTGTCAAGACACTTTTGACTTCTGTTTTTGAAGCCACGCAGGACTAATTTTGGACTCGATTTTTACTATAAAGAAAACTATCATTTCCACTCTCAATAATTGAAATACTATCTTTAGCATATCCAATGAGCTGATGAATTTTTTTCTGTAGCTGAATAGTTTTAGATCTCGACACTTAAACTCCTGTTTCCACGACTCTGTACCAAAAAAAAAACATATTAAAAAAAAAGTTCCGTACGTCATGCGGACTGCGCCCCTCGTTTCGGTTGGGCGGGAAATGAGCGTAAAAACCGTTGGCATTAATTAATTAATTAAAAAATTTAAGCGTCAAGATTCAAGTGCAACAACACGCAAGGATAAATGTCATGTGTCTGTCAAATGAGATAGGTTGCCATTACATTTGATATTGGCACATGGTAAACAAACTTTTGGTTGAAACGAGCATTTAAACCTTTATGAAAAGTGGTTCGGTTTTCGGTTCGGATCCAACATTTGTGAAAAATTCGGATCGGTTAATGGCTCAGTTAGTTTATATAAAAAAAACGGTTTTCCGGTTCAAAACCGGTTCGGTCCAAAACCGGTGGGCAATGGCCCAGTGAGCAATAGCACTTTCGTGCTATTCAAGAGATCCGAGTTCAATCCACGGCAACGAATTTTTTTTTTTGAGTTTTATTGCTTAAAAAATGCATATTTTTTATTTTATTTTACGTTTGGAAACTTTTTTGATTCATCTTTTTTCTTTTAGTTTCAGTTTCTCAAATTTTTAGTTTTTCCTGCTTTAAAAAAATATTCTTTCCATTTCGCTTAGTGTCTAGAAAACTTATTGCTAAACGATAAATATAATAACACTATTAGCACATCTNTCCGAGTTCAATCCACGGCAACGAATTTTTTTTTTTGAGTTTTATTGCTTAAAAAATGCATATTTTTTATTTTATTTTACGTTTGGAAACTTTTTTGATTCATCTTTTTTCTTTTAGTTTCAGTTTCTCAAATTTTTAGTTTTTCCTGCTTTAAAAAAATATTTTTTCCATTTCGCTTAGTGTCTAGAAAACTTATTGCTAAACGATAAATATAATAACACTATTAGCACATCTTTCAATTAGTTATTCCAAATACAGAACAGGGCTTTCAAGATAGTTGCCGGAATATAAAGACTTTTGCCTTTCGAAAGACTGAGGTGGGTTGAAAGACAGATGCCAGAATTGGCCTGTTTGTTTCTTAGCAAACAATTTAATTAAATTTAAAAAAAAGTTTCCTTTTCAAAGCAATAAAATCTATAAATCAACAGAAAATTAGACCAAAAAAGCAAAAAAATTCAATAAAGATATTTCATAAAAATTAAACAAGAAAAAAGAAAAATAAAAAACGAAAAAGAAAATTTTCCTGCCCTAGGACTCGAACTCGGATCTCTCGAATGNTAAAAAAAAGTTTCCTTTTCAAAGCAATAAAATCTATAAATCAACAGAAAATTAGACCAAAAAAGCAAAAAAATTCAATAAAGATATTTCATAAAAATTAAACAAGAAAAAAGAAAAATAAAAAACGAAAAAGAAAATTTTCCTGCCCTAGGACTCGAACTCGGATCTCTCGAATGGCACGCCAGTGCTCTGCTCACTTAGCCATTGCGTCTGTTCAGCCAGCGCGCGCAAAATGATATAAATACTTATTTTTATATTTTATTTCACACTGAACGAAAAAGGTGAGTGATACCACAGAAATGAAGGGCCACAACTGGGGCCATACTAAAATTTTGTATTTCATAATTTTTAACTCTGAGAGGAAACATTAATTAACAGATTTAACGATCATTAGTTAAGTGCCCGTTAGCGCTAATTTAACCCTTTCGGCCCCGCTCTTGAACCAACTGTCCGAACATTTTTTTCATGATTTCCGTAATTATTAGACCTAAATTAAGGATTTTTGAAGATTTCAGACTTCTGGAGTTATCGGGTCACTAGATATTAGAAGTTGCTTATAAGCAACTTTGGGCCGTTGAGGAAGTATTTCGTAGCATTCAAAAATTAAAACAAGGTTATGAAAATATACTTTTCGCTCTTTATTTATTGAAGAATATTTTTTGGCAGTATAATACCTCACGTATGATACGATAGAAAACAATTTTTACTTGTGTTGCATCATAGGTGGATATTACATTTCATTCATTTTGATAGGGGTGTTCCCGTCTTGCAAAGGCGGCATCGACCTTTATCTCCCCATACCACCCAATGGCTGCTTTCATCATATATCTTCGAATTTGGCGGATCATAAGTCACTTTACGGCGCTTGGAACTGGAACTGGATGCAAAAGAAGACGGAGATGACTGTGATGAATCTATTTTCTCTTGTTCCAAAATATTTTTACTGGGTCGTCCTCTTTTCCTTTGTACTGAGCTCGAGATGGTTGGTGCAGCATTTAACAACTCATTTGCTATTTCCATCTGAAATTTTATAAGTGGCATATGCTTTGCGTTCTGCTCGACCATTTTGAGGTGCTTGCGATACAAAAGCCAGGAATTTGTTACAGCCGTTCCCAAAGACCAGTAAAATATTCGCAACTACCATTTAACAGAACGATGATTGATTTTATAGAGCTCCATAAGCATGTCAGAGAGGTCAACTCCTCCCATGTGATACAATAGCTGGTTTCGCGACATCAATAAACTGTTTTTTCTTTGCGCTCCAACGACGGCATGCTCCAATTGGATCATCTCCAACAAATGTAGATAACAACTGCACCGCTTTGCTGTCCAACCAACGAACTGAATCAATTCCATGGTTGACTTCGCACTTCATATCGTAAGATCCTCTGCCAAGCTTTTTCAAATCAGATTCGGATTTCAATTCGCAATTGCCCATTCGGTTTTTTCTGACAGTGCCGGTTCTTTCAAAGATACAATAAGACTGACCGAGGTAAACCAGTTATCGAAGTACAGCTTTTAGTTTTTAAATTCCGGGACCGCGGATGCGAAATATAAAACAATGTCAGATGATATTCCAAGTCCATATGAGGGGCAAGTTCCATCACCAACATAGAGAGCGAAGTCATATATAATTCCCAATGAACCTGCTCGGGTAAACATTTTCATTCCCCATTTATGGGGCTTGGCGGGATTATATTGCTTGAATACTGATCTTCCTAAAAATTTTAAGTACAAGGAGTCCAAAAATATTCCTTTTTGACATCGTGAAAATTTGACCTTACCTTTGTATGCTATTACTTGCTCATCAATACTTTGGTGTTCCTCTTGAGGTAGACTGTTAAATTTGTCTTTGAGGATCAATTAAATTGGATATACTTTGTAAAGCTTATCATAGTTAGAATAACCTTGTTTTATTTGCTCCGATTTGTCCGAGAAATGGAGGAACTACTTTATTTTCTTCAAATTTGTTGCATGGCATCGAATCGGTTACTGCAGTCAACTTTAGCTCTTGGGTCCATGCCATTTTGAAATTCGGAAGCTGAATCACACCCAAATATAACAAAACGCCAAAGTATCGACAAATTTCCTCTTTAGTGCATTTAAGTTCAGACTCAGACTCTTGAAGTGCATATAAGTTAGTCTCTTTTACAATCAGCTCAATAACTGCATCATCAAAAAACGATCTGAAATACTCTATTGGTCTATTCACCATTTGAACATCTTCTACAGGCTTTTTGAATGGTACGTCTTTTACACCAAATGGTTTTTTCCTCCATCGCAATGTAGACAAGTCTACTTTTTCAACGACAAGAATTTCTGAACACTCTGGATACTCTTCAGCACGTTCTTCAGTGGCGATAGCTTCTAATAAGTCGATCTCGATTTCCTCACCTTTCTCCAAAACATCTTTCAAATT
>NW_016160486.1:20786-43527 GCF_001687245.7 Rhagoletis zephyria | reverse complement strand
CTTTTCTAAAAACTCGGCCTCATCATTTCGCACTCTTCATCAGAAGACTCGTCCCAGTCAAACTCCAGAACTGCTTCTATATCCGCTACACAAAGTCCTTTTCGTGGTTTGTTCATGTCTTCGACTTCAATGTTTTGCTACCACCGTGCCCAAAGTTGCTTACAAGCAACTTCAGTAAAGAAAAAAATATTGGCCTGCAACAATGCAACTTTTATTAAATATTTTATTATTTATCTTTTATTTCACTTCTGAGTGTTCAAATTGCGTACCTATCTTCTTAAATTATGATTTATAAGTATTTTTATTTATTTTTAACTTTTTGCACTAAAATTTCAGCACGCGCAATTCGCTCGTCTTCACACTGAATAAAGCACCATAGTTATGTTGATCGCAACACAACTGACACTTTTTTGTGTTTTTTTCTTATGAGAACTGCAATTCATCAATTCGATGCGTGTTTTGATGAGTTAGTTCCGTTTGTTTCAAATAAAATGGTGCTGAAAATCAAAGTTGCTTATAAGCAACTTTGGGGTCGAAAGGGTTAAGGAACGTATCTGAGTGCGGCTGTTAGAATCATAGTTAAGGAAAACTAAAATCACTTTGTATTCCTACATACCTTAACAAGTAGGTTCCATTCCCGTTTTTGATATACATATCTTTAAAGAAAACTCAGATATAGCTAGGAAATTTGAAATATTAAATCACGTTATTCACTTTGCGCACATTCAAAGGAAAAAGTGACGACTTTAAGAGTATATTGCAAGAAAATGGTAAATTTTTGGGAGAAAAATTTGATCACATGGTGATGTAGAATTTTATCTATTTTCATTTGGTACTAAACCCTTCTTTGTATTTTGAAATTCATGTTTTGAATTAATACGCAATATCGACATCAATTACTCCACTGTGCGTTGGTACCAGGCAATTAACCACATTTTATTTAAATTGGTTTTAAAATATTTTCAGTTTATTCTATTTGGATATATTTCATATTTGAACACTTCCACATAACTTTTCTAGTGTTTAAAATTCTGGTTATGCCACTCATGGTTATTAATCTAAAAACATCTTTGAGACACTGCCTTTCCGTTGCAAAAAGAATTATTGAAATCGGTTGACGTGGTGTAAAGTTATGCGGTAACATACATAAAAAAAAAAAAAATATTCCGACGAACTGATAACCTCCTCCTTTTTTGGAAGTCGTGTAAAAATAGCCAAAACTTACTAAAATGTCGAGTCCTAATTTCTATTTCAGTCACTGTATATATTCCTCGATTCGAATCACAGGCATTCAGATTAGAAAATAATAACTGTTTATGGAAAAAATTAGTATCATATATGTACCAAATCACTTAAAACTCGTTCCTAGGCATGCCATTTTAATGATCTGTTTAGGCTCAAAACACAGAATAGGGACAAATACAGGACATTAAAATAAATACAGAACATTTGGCGTTCCGTATAAAATAAATGAATTACCAGCACAATGGGTCAAAAAAGAGGACTGTCCCGTATAATACAGGACGGATGGTCACCGTATGTATAATTGAATTCATGAAATGGTGTTTTTAACCCAAATTCAAGAAATGAATTCGTGGATTAGCCTACGCATAAACGTAGTAATAGTCAACTGACCGGAATACTTAATTACATATCGTCGTTTAAAGTACAAAACCGCGTATCGCCATTCTGCAAAACCGCGTAACTGACATTTGCTGCCAAAAATTGAATTTGCTCACACAACGTCTTGGCTCAATCCTTATCCATTCGTCCTGAAATATACTAGCCAGGAATGCGATTGCTTTATAAAAAAGAGAACCAGTTGGAAATATTAGTGTTTTTACTCTCTAGTAAATAATTTATGCAACCTCACATACGCGGTTTTGTATTATCTTGATACGCGGGTTTGCTTTTTTTTGTTTAAACGACGATATGTAGATAACTACATAATTATATACTCTACGTAGCAAAAGTGCAAAAAGCGTACTTTGAACTTGTCATGAAAAATAAGCCGGATTCCTTAAACTCTGGACTTGGCGATGAAAATGATGGCCAGTGCAATGTTATTTTCGACGCTCATTTCTAAAGTGTCATTTCCGCACAAAAAATTTTTCGTAAGATTAAATAACATAACGTATTTTAATACAGTTTTATTTAAAATCAAAAACACGTCAAATATTGTAATGAAATTAATCAAATCTTGGAGCTTTTTTAGGTCGGCGAAAACCCTCCGGCTGAACTCTCCACGAGGGTGCCGACTGGTAATGGGCACTACAGTTTAGCTTCTGTACGATGTCAGAATGGTGTCCAGCTAAGATCAGGAATCAGTGCTATGTGCTTAAGCTCTTCAATAGCTTAGTTATATGGAAATGGTTTTTGATCGTGGCCTATGGAGGTAACTGAGGAGGAAACCTCTTGAAAAAAAACTCTGGGTTGGAACAAGGTGTTAGACGACCCGTGCTGATGTTCAGACTGGCTGGGAACCCAGACAAAAAACTATCCCAGTCTCGAACGGAGTTCTCCGGATACCTGGCGACCTCCGGTTCTATCAAGCCTTACCTAATTTTTATACGGATGGATCCAAGCTAGACAATAGGGTTGGCTACGGAGTTTTCTCCAAGGAACTAGGACTAGAATTATCCGTCCGAATTCCGGACCACTGCAGTGTTTATCAGGCAGAGGTTTTAGCTATAAAGGAGGTGGCTGTGTACCTTAGTACGCATGTCATAACGAGGACTACGATGAATATTTTCTCGGACAGCCAGGCGGCCATTAAATCAATGAACATGGTAATGCTGAGATCGAAGGTTGCGCAGGAATGTCTAACAGCTAAAGGATATCAGCGCCGTGTTCAAGGTCAGCCTAATTTGGGTTCCGGGATATAGAGATATTGAAGGAAATTGCAGGGTCGATGACCTAGCCAGAAAAGGTTCCAATCTCCCCCTATGTGAAAACAGAGGCACAATTGGGATACCCATGGCAACCTGCAAACGAGAACTTCGACACAGCATGATCCGAGAGGCAAACAGGTCATGGCTAGAGGAGGGCACTTGTAGAACAACTAGGCTACTTTGGCCACAAATAGATAAGAAAAAGACGAAAGAGTTGCTCAGCCTCTCAAGAGAGGATATTGCAAGGGTCATGGCTTGTGTTACCGGTCATNAAGGATATCAGCGCCGTGTTCAAGGTCAGCCTAATTTGGGTTCCGGGATATAGAGATATTGAAGGAAATTGCAGGGTCGATGAGCTAGCCAGAAAAGGTTCCAATCTCCCCCTATGTGAAAACAGAGGCACAATTGGGATACCCATGGCAACCTGCAAACGAGAACTTCGACACAGCATGATCCGAGAGGCAAACAGGTCATGGCTAGAGGAGGGCACTTGTAGAACAACTAGGCTACTTTGGCCACAAATAGATAAGAAAAAGACGAAAGAGTTGCTCAGCCTCTCAAGAGAGGATATTGCAAGGGTCATGGCTTGTGTTACCGGTCATTGGCTATTTGGCAGGCACTCTTCGAGACTAGGAATATTCTCCCACGAATATTGTAGAAGTTGCAGGGATGAGGAAGAGGAAGATACCGTAGAGCACTTCTTCTGTAACTGCCCAGCTCTGGCCAGGAGGAGAGCAGGCTTTTTAGGTAGGCCCTTCTTTAGCTCTCTTACGGAATTATCATGCGTAGGAATAAAGCCAATCCTACGCTTTATAAGAGCTTCGAAATGGTTCTCTGAAGATTAGTCACAGAGGTTCCCGTGTTCTGCAGTGATATCACAATGAACCTTCAAAAAGGTCTAAGTGAGTTGGTAATTCGAACCGACTGCCACATCAACCTAACCTAACCTGGAGCTTTTTTAAGGACTTTACTGTAATTAGGGATATTCCGGGTATCCAGTAGATATCCGGAATCCGGCTTAGCCGGCCGTTTTTAACCATCCGATTATCCAGCCATATCTATTCGTCATAACCAGACGGTGAGACATCGACTCCATCATCATAAGCTATAGGCATGGGTTCGCCTACTTCACTACTTCTTTCAGTGTTGCTTTCATTTAATTACGTCGAAATTAGGTACTTTCTGGACATCGGCCTCTAGATCGCTATGGCGGTACTTAATGTGCGGGATTTGTGGTTCCACTGCTGGCTTCGTTGCCCTCTTTGGCATTGAAATCGCCTAGCACCATTTTCATATCTTGACGGGCAGCGCTCGTAGATCCTTGATTGCCTCATCTTTCTCTTCCATCGGGGCATAGGCGGAGATGCGCGAGATATTGAAGAATCTCGCTTTGATGCGAAGGAATGGCTAGACGTTCGTCCACCGTGGCTAACGCTAGTACTCGGCGACAGAATCTCTCTCCCACAATAAATCCAACACCGAATTTGCGCTCCTTTACATGGCAGCTGTAGTACACATCGCAGGGCTCCACGCTGTCCTTGTCCTGCCCGTCAGTTTCATTTTTTGGATGACAGTAATGCAGCCTTTGTCTTCCCGTGGTCATTAACCAGCCGGCCAGAGTTTCAAGAAACAAACAAGAATTTATACTCAAAAGAAGACACGTTTTTTCTCCAAATTTTCGTTTTTTATATATACTTATTCCTATAATTTCTGTGATATACATATGTATGTATGTAGTGTACGTACGCCTTGACATAATTGATCGAAAAATTCTGTATAAAATAAATAGTCAAGCCTATGATACAAATATTTAAAGGTGGTTTCACTTCTTCTTCTTATCCGCCATTGCTCCCATTTGACGTGGACTGTGCTTTTGAGGTTTTCTTTTAAATTGAAGCTACCATATTCTTTGAAGAAACTAAAAAAGTGGTTTTTTACTTCAAAAAAAGTTATTCCAAAATTATTTCAAGGAATATATTTTGAGCATCATTTAATAGCGAGCTTTTAGTGGTTTATTTCTAAAATTAATTATAAAACGTAAGGCTAGTAAAATACTCCTATTACATTGCATAATGCACATGGATAATCTATTTGTTTATGCAATTATTTTTATCATTATTTAGTACAATTAGCTGCATATTTCGGGATGGCCACGTGCATGGTAACTTCACCAAGGTGTTGTTTGCTTGTTCCAACAGCTTTTCGGCGGAAAATTTTCAGCTTCGGAACGGATGTGCCCAATCTAAGCGAAACGCTGCACCAGCAGCAGTAGAGCGAGTAGTTTACCTGTCTATAATCTATAACAAGGAGCTCTAAGAATTTGTAAAGTTTTTTACCTCCCCTATGCTTCCATAGTGCTTTCATTGACGATAAGCTACTTTTTAACTATTCCTTTGTTCATATGTCCTCTAAAAAGGATCCAAATTAAAGCAACATCCTAATATCTATAATAATATCTCATGGAACACTGCATATAATGCCGACAATTTTTGCGGTAAGGTAATTTAAGGTATTTTAAATTAATACTTACTTATTAACAGCTATGCTAATACGATGAATTAAGTAAACTTACCTTGCGTGTTGTTATTTTTTAATGCATAAAAAATTCCTTTAAAAAATAATAAAATTTCCAAAACAATAATTTGTTGAGGTGGCAGTGATACTCGAGCAATTTACGAAAAGTATAAACGTCATAAGCACAGTTTATGCCAAAAAATTTCAAAGTGAAACTACCTTCTTTTTTTGTATCATGGTCAAGGCCATAATTTAATAAACAAAGTGAAATCAATATTTGACGTACGCTTATTTGAAAATTTAAATGTAAACAATTCGTATATTTGTTTACATTAACCCTCTTTCGGCTTTGGTTTGGAACCGAATTCTGAGATAGGGCGTTCTTCCACCAAATTCTGTGATAGGGTGTTTTTCAATATTTTTTTTCAGAATTTATGCGAGTTGCACTAGAAATTTCCTGATTTTCTCGATTTTAGCAACTAAATTAGTCATTAAACCGATTTTTTTTTGTGAATAACTATTTACTGATACATAAATAAACAGTATTGACGAAGGTACAGAAACCGCACTGTCCCCATCTCAAAAGATTTCTCCATATATGTATATACATATATACACATTAAATTAAGGATTCTTTCTCAAATTAATTACTGCAAATCAGGACCAATATTATTACTAAATTGGCGAAAGTATAAATTTTATGCGATACTTCAAATCTGTTTGGCGCACTGCAGTTGTGATATTGGACGTTATTTTCACGATATGCCTTTGCACTAATGCATTTGAGAACATACCCACACTTTGATCATTACCTCTCATCTGATGAAATAGCAGGTAACATCTTTGATGGTACTGCATCTGGATCGAGGCGTCTTCTCTTGGCATTAATACTTGCATAAATGATATCATTCGATTTGAAGTGCAGAGCGCAAACTTTCGATGATCCAGTTAGTTTAACACCACACGCATTCATCCAATCCCTTCCTTGCGTAACATCTGTTGGCACACGAAACATACCTACCTCACTGTTGTGGGTGCTTCTGCATAAACAGCAAGTATCTGGCATTTTAAACGAATTTTTTTCTTTTTGTTCTTTAATTTCTAAAACAATTATTTTTTGATTTGCAATCAAAATTGTTTTATTTTGAAATTAATTTATAACGTTGCTAGTTTCAAATGGAATAACGCAATGACAAACCGTTATCATATAAGCGTATAAAAAATAAATATGTCATATATTGATTTCACTTTGCTTATTACACTATGGTCAAGCCATTGTATAAAAAAGAAGGTAGTTTCACTTAATGACATTAGCAGCCATGTTAGCCATTTGACTTTTGCTGAGATTATGACATTTTCATCGAAATCACGGTACGAGATTGAAAATTATAATAAAAATTTTTTCTGAAAAAATTTGATCGAAAAAGGACAAAATAAATTATTTTTTTGTAAATAATTAAAAGAAAAATGAGTTGCGCATTTAGAAGTTGCAAAAATACCACTTAACGATGTCAAGTTTGATTGGCTGGAGAATTTTGCAGGTTACCTTGTGTCGAAAATGGGTCTGGCGGAATTCGGTTTCAGGACGAGTGAAGAGAAAGACAATAATTTACTTTCGCTAATTGCATCTCTGAAGGAGATCTTTATAAACCAAGTGTTGATTTTTGGATCTTTCGGAGCATTTTAACTCGAAATTTATTGTTTTAATGGTGAAAAATTAACAATAAGTCCAAATTTTTAAAGAACTGTATTGTACAATCCAAGTGTTACTATCGAGAATTGTAAACATTTTTTCCAATACGGTACTTAAATCTAAATTAAAAGAGAACAAAACTTAATATGAAAATAAGAAGATGAGAAGATGAGAAACATGACATCTTGATGGGTTTGTTGAATTTATTACCTAAATAAAAACATTTAATAATGTTAACTGAACATACATAAATATGTACATACATATAGATTAATTTTCAGTTTTGGGGTAGGGGTGAGAAAGTATATTGTAAACGAAATTGTATCAAAAAAGTACAATTGTACCAAAATGCCAACACTGGTGTATGCCGAAAATCTGGCGGAAAAAGTTTGTGCGATCGTCGGAAATGTATTTGTCAGACATTCCCAGTGGCATCGGCAATGGCAACAGTGGTGGCAGCGGGTGACGACCACATGCTTGTAAATTACTCACGATCATTAAAGATTGTGTTCATGCTGCAGTGACCGCGTTGTGAATTGTAGTGAGTTGTTGCAATGAGTTCGAGTATTGTACACGTCTTTTAGATATGTATGTATATGTTGCTTGGTATCTTCTTCGAATGTGAATTCGCTTACAAAATGAAGTAATGAAATCGCTATCATTGCATATCAACTAACAAACCACTGTCAGTCAGTGAGCCTTCAGTGTACACCCGCTTTCCCCGCTCAATGCCGACTGCATTTTCGTAACATCCCCGTAGCCATAAATTTAAGAACTTGAAAAATGGACTACTCCAAACTAACTAGAAGAGCTTCTTAAAAGATTTTGAGAAATGTGTCAAGTATCTTGACATAAAGCAATTTCAATGTAATATTCGGCAACTTTTTCAAGTTTTTCATGAAAACTCGCGGGTTTTTATTTCTGATTTATCATTAAAAAAGCATACTTTCTGCAAATAATTTTATCGTTAACCCAATGACGCACTAAGGGCCGGTTACTCAATGTCTGGTTAACACTAATCTCCGTTTAAACATAGTTATCGACGTTACCGACTCCCTGTTGTATGCATGGAGTCGAAGACGTCGATAACGATGTTTAGCCGCAGATTAGTGTTAACCAGACATTGAGTAACCGGCCCTAAGCGTTTTAATGAAGAAATTGGAGTGAACATTTTTAGGATTCGAGTGGCCAGTTTCTTAGGAAAGCCAAGATTGGGGAAGCATTTATTTTCATTCAATAATAACTTGAAATCGAAAATTGCCAAGTTTCTTACATTTTCATAAAACTTGCAGAACGAAAGTGCCTAAAATTTCAGAACTGGTAAATTTACATTTTACCGTCCGTTTAGGCCATTTTATAGAAGAAAGCTGCAAAACATGCAACAAGAATAATAGAATACAAGATTGCGCATTTCCGGAGGCGAAGACATTTCTCAAGTAAAAGGAAACAATTCCGTATAGGAACTGTCAAAACAGTAAATTTTCTTGATATTAAATTTTTCGATAGGAAACGTTGTTTAATTGGGTAAAAATTGTATGAAACTGTTAAAAAGCGGTAATTTTTCTAAAAGTATTAACGAATTTCAGTGCATTAAAATTTTGTGGGACGTTGTTTACTCTTAATTGAAAATTGTCGCAATCGGTAAAAGCAAAGTAGCAGTTTGCGGAATGCGCCATCTTTGTTCGCTACGTCGTGGCATCTTCGTGACTTTTAGTGCAGTGGGTTTCCGAAAACCGCTACACAAAATTTTCGTCGATAAATCTTCTAAATGAAAAGTTGTGGGGCCAAAAGTATATAGATAACATGGAAAAGTAACAGATGCAATGTGTACTCAGTCAAATCTGGCATCACTAGGGGCATGTAATTATATTTTGGCTGTTGTTGGGCGCGTCTGGTGTTCTTTTAGAGATTTTTGCGATCAAAATTATCGAAATCGAATATTGGAATCCGGCTGCGGGCCCATCTCTACAATGAGAGTCATAGATATACTATATATATTCGATAGTTTGACATGGTGGCGACGATATGTTATTCACTTGTGTATAAAAACTTATCCGGTTTTAAGTTGGTCTAGTTTAGCACTAGTTTGAAGATATATTCATACATCGATCTACGACAGAGATACATGCAACACATGTACCTACATGTACACATGTTTGCCTAGTATGAACGGCACTGACACCCCAACTCTATTGCCTTAGCACTCGGCCATTTGGGACACTAGCGCCAATACCAGTGCACCGTTGTATGCCCGAAATAAAGTGATGAATTCAACGGAGGCTATGCAGCTAAACGGCATAGTCATGATTGCATGTCCCGACGTTTAGTGAAAAAGCTCAGAGGGCCGACCATTCAAATATCTTTGTCTATAGAACTAAATACAGTTGTCCGTATGTATATATGTATTTATACACATACGCGTATGCATGTGCATTCCTACATTAGGGTGGTACTTACGCTTGCCAATCAAACTACTTTGACCACTTATACAACTAGGCGTACATAGTTTGTGCTACGTAATATATACGGGATTGCCAGGTGTCCGGTTTTAGACCGGACAGTCCGGATTTTAGTCTGTTCGTCCGTGTGACAAAAAAAACGGACTGTCAAGTCTGTGACCTGCATAAAAGCACACATATACAACCCTCCACCCTCTCTTTCGCTCCCCCGTTGCATCCCCTCGACAAACCAAAAGTGTCCGGGTTTTTAAAAAGCTGGAAACCCTGAATACATATCATCGCCTTAGAGTTGAAACCTGCTAAATACCTCCAAATAAATTTTACAACGCAGGCAAAAAACGACAAGGGTACGTTCACATAGGAAGCGGAGCCGAGCCGAGCGAAGCAATTCCGAGCTGAGTGAAACTTTCAAATTGCTGTAGCTATATGAAAGTGTTCATACAGCGAGCTTTTTCATAAGCGTTTTGGAGCTGAAAGCAAAGCAGTTTTTGATTTTGAATTTTCTATTTAATTTTTATGTTTCATGACGCTGCTGCAAACAGAGTATCTAAATATTCAAATAAAAACGAATTTTACAACGAATCTTTTGAATAAAATGGAGCAAATATTTTTGCCGCTTTTCATTGTCGGTAAGTTTTGTGGTATTTTTGCAGCAGAGTCCGTAAAAAAAGCTCCGCTTCGCTTCGTTCAGTGTGAATACCAGCAGCTTCGCTTTGTTCCGCCTTGCTTCGCTCGGAGCCACTCGGCTTTGCGTGTGAACGTACCCTAATATTTTTTATCTGTTGCTGAGAAAGTAACCTTTTTGTTATTCTGCTAGAAATTATAAGTTAGTGTATTTAATTACCACGTTTATTTCAACTCGCTTTGTTTACTATAATAAAAATTTGCTATTAAAAGTTTCAAATAAAACACACTGCGTGAGCTTTGCCATTGCTGTGGGAATTGGGTGCATTGTGTGCAATTTCTTTACTAATGATTTTGACGTTGGCAAATACATACAAGCTGTGGTGTGGCGATTAGCAGTGCGCCCTACCATTGCCAGGGCATGGGTTAATGCCCAGTTTCCGACAAACATCAAAAAATAAAACACAAAAAAGTTGTTTCTAATAGCGGCCCCACTTGGCAGGCAATGACAAACCTCCTAGTGTATTCTGCCATGAAAAACAGCCTCTCATAAAAACACAATCGCCGTTCGGAGTCGGCGTAAAACTGTAGGTCCCTCCCCTTTGGGTGATAACATCAAGGCGTACGCCACAAACCGGAGGAAAAGCTCGGCCAAACACTAATACATTGTGTAAACGCCAATCTATAACATTATTATTGTTATTATAAAAAATAGTTAATATTAAAAAATGGTTAAATAAACAATTGGATATTATTACTAAAAGTTCCCTAAAGAGAGACAGTTTTCCGATCGAAACATTTTTTGTCGCATATAAAATATGTATATGGAAAACTTTGAACGCTTTGAGTGAGCTCTAAATATGGTTTTTGATTTCAAAATAAACAAGCAGAGGAATATTTTTTCGGTATAGAATCTGAAATCCCAATGGGTGAGAGCATTAAAATTCCGACTTTACTTGTTTTGATCTCCCTAATGTATATACACATTCATATGTATGTTTGTATATTAAATTTGGCCAGATGGTGTATGAGTTTACATACGTATTTTAAAAATGAACCCTACAAAAATCGCGACTACTCTCTGCACGCATGTAAATAATACTCCCTAAGGGCCAAGGAGTACTCCAAAATTAACCGCAATGCATATAAAAATATGGTCCATTTAACACTGCGATGTCTTAGAGCAGGACCATATACACCAGCTCTGCATTACATCAGAGTAGCACAAAACCGCTCCAAAGGATTACTCCATGGAATACCTGCCTCTTGGCAACACATACAGAGGAGCACTTTGTAAGTACTCCAACATGCCACGAATAAACCACATAGTCCAACGATTTTTGCAGGGTATTCATACCTACATACATATGTACGTAAATGTAGTATTTATAAACGTAAATGGGTACGTATAATAGTTGCGGGCAGAATAATAGATCTCTCAAGCTTACAATAGCCGCCTTCGTTTCGCCAACACTTAGCGAGTGGCCAAACAAACGAAATTAATGAGGTACAACCAACCTCGCCAACGGCCATCGCTGCTAGCTAACTTTATTGTTGTATCACATAAAAATTTTTCGTTAAGCTAGCAGGGCGGCCAGTTTGGTGTAGTGTTTAGAAGTGCACACACTACTATTCCGCAGGGCCAGGGTTCGAGCTTTCCGACTATCAGCAAAAACAAATTTCTTTTTAAATGCGGTCGCCCCTCGGCAGGCAATGGCAAACCTCCAAGTGTATTCAGCCATGAAAAACAGCTTCTCATAAAAATACAACTGCCGTTTGGAGTCGGCGTCAAACTGTAGGTCGCTCCACTTTGTGTGACAACATCAAGGCTCTTGACCAGTGATGTGCGGTGTAGGCTACATGGTGTCGACTACACGACTGTCTGTCTACGCGTCGTCAATGTAGTGTCGGCAATTCAAAATTGTCGACGCTTTAATGACGACGCGTAGACAATTTAAGACCTATCAAATACTTATACTTATATACTTATGTAAAGTATGTATGTAACTAGCATACTTATATATATATGTATATCAAAATCTTCGTCTTCTATTGGTAAATCTTTAATTCTTAAAGTATAATAGATATGAAAAAGTTTTTTTGACCTTTCAAACGTCAACCGATTTGCCGAAAGAGTATGAACATGAGCCCTGCTGGAAAAAAGTCGCTCAATCTGCGCGGAGGAAGCAGGTATTTTCAACAATTTTTGTGCTAGTTTTCCTAATGTTGGATATTTCATTTCTGCCATATTCCAAAAAACGATAGGTTTTTTAATATTTATTTCGTACAGCATTTTAAAGAATCCGATTTTTTGTCGAAAGTGATCAGACTCTTCAATGCCAGCTCCATCTAGGCTTTTAAATAAAAAGTTTGAAACTATATTGTGATGATTATTGCTTAACTTTGAGTTATCTAAGTATGGTAGCAAATAAAATCATGTCAAGGCGTATTTGTTCAAAGCCAGCTCCTTCCTGGATTTAAGCTTTGCCAAAAATTCATCAGGTACCTGCAGATCAAGCCACATATCTACTGCTTCAACTACCGAACAATTTGATGACTGACATCTATTTATTAAGGAACAAATGGATCTAATAGGTGTATACTGGTTTTGATCTCATCTAAAAATTTTGTATCGTACAGAAATCCAACAATATTTCCTTTTACGCTCGTATCAGCAGCAACGATTTTCATACATATAATGAACATTATTTAGCAAGCAGTTATACGCATTGCGATGTGAACACCACCGTGTTTCACAACGAAGTTTTATTTGGGTTCCACCTTTTTCAACGACTTTTTTTCTAAATCTGCATGCTTAAACTCCTTCAATATTGATGTGACTTTCTGATTCAGCCCCCGATTCAAAACATCTTTTGCAAGTAGGTTTCTGGTATGGCTGCTGCAATTACTTTTCCAAATAAAATGTTTGGTTATGTTTCCAATTTTTTTCATAGTACTATCATTATACGAGACAACTGCATACACATGTGTTGAATATAGTTTCTCTGCCATATCTACATATTTAGAAACTATTTCCGCAAGTTTCTCTGCTGTCTCACTTTCTCCAGTGAGATCAAATGCTTCTAAAAATGCCTGTTCTCCATTCGCGTTATGCAACATGGTAACGACTGTTTTGCTGTTACTGGATGAATTTTTCCATCCATCAATTAACAACACTGAGTCAGAGCTCATCGTGGCCTGGGCTGTGGACAAACACTTTTCATATGCATTGTCCCGCAGTCTGGTTGATAGAACTTTTCTTCCTAGAATTTTATCGGCATATGCTGGCCTCAATTTTTTTATGAAATTTTTAAAATGAATAGACTCTGAAATATGCAATGGAATATTGCAGCCAAAAAAGAATTGGGCCATAGATTCGTTAATTTCGTATTCATCTTTTTGTGACAATGTGTCAGCGAAATTAGACATTGATTTTCCAGTCGGTTTTGATAACATGCGTTTTCTGTTCTTACTTGAATTTGAAGAGGTAGGTACCAACGACGATGGTTGTTCACTGCTAGATTGACCTGAAGTCATTAGCGCACACAAGGGGTGGGTTTTGGGGTTCAAATCCCCCCTAAAGCTAATAACCTGAAATACAAACTGTATCCTAAAGCCAGCTCTCAAGAAAAATCACAAGAAATATTTTTTATTATAAAGCACTTTGCTTTTGCTGTAAATTTTCTTGAAGAAATAAATATACGAGCATTTTTTTCTTGAGAGATGCAAATTGATTTAAGAAATTTTGATAGAAGAAAATTCCTATTCCATTTCTTGTGCGCCATTTTATATGAATTTTTCGTTTTTTTTTTGAGAGCACTTAAAAGTTTAACTGCGAATGAAACCTAAAAATATGCAATGCATACTCACTTACTGAGCCTAAAAGAGTTTACAACTGATATGTCCTTAACAAGGATTCGAAGATTTAATTTGCCCACTTCGAATTCGTTCCACCAAAAATTGCAATACATAACAAAAATTCAAGTTCATTTAATTTTCTCGGTATTCGGAATATTAAAAAAATTAGGCAGTCGTAAAAAATCACAATCTCATTCGAAAACCAGAAACCAGATATCGAGGAAAATGAACATTAAAACTCTTTTTTTTAATTTTTTTATTACTTTTGCAAGTTGAGCGCATCTTGTGTTTATACAACTTTATATTAAATAAGTAATTTCAAATTACGGGAAGACCCTTGAGGTACCATCTTTCCGATAAAAAAAAGAATTATTGAAATCGGTTCACGTGGTCCAAAGTTATGCGTTAGCATACTATTCCGACGAATTTATAACCTACCCCTTTTTTGAAGTCGGTTACAAATGTTTGAGTTTTTTGCTAATTTTATGTAAATAAATGCAATTTATGAAACTTCAAAAAGTTTATTTATTTATTAAATACTGTACATAAAACTTGCATAAATGTACTTTAATGATCATTTTATCTAAAGCGAATTTTCAGAAGTATAAACCCCTCCCAAAATATATTCCTGGGTGCGCCCCTGCCTGAAGTTGACAATGATTGGTCAATGCTGGACTGGCCCGACGTTGTAGAACGTGATGTTTCTGGAGCCAAAAATACAAAGAAGTCGGGTTTGATAGTGATTGGCCACTTCTATAATTACCTGATATTGTTGAATTTGGTCTTGTAGAAGCCAAAGAATCTGAGCTGCACGTTTTAACGTTATTACATAGATATATGGCATCTTGTGCTTTATTCGTGGTTGCAATCGAATTACTTTCCACCTGAACATATTAGAAAATATTATGTTATATATTAGTATTTTGCGTTACCTCCGAAACTTACGCTGACATTCAATGCTTGTGTTTCTGTGTCCAAAGCATCATCTTCTAACAAAGAGACAATTGGCGTTGTATCTGCATCTCTTGTTTCGGGTTTCTTTACTTTGCAAACATTTCTATGAAAAGAAAATTTAATACCGAAACAACCCAAAAACATAACAGTTTCCACCTGTGAGCTCTGAGACGAACTTCTGCAGTGTTCAGTACATTTTTTTGCAAATAGTGCAAAATGCTGCAGTTTTATTATTAACTTTTACCAATTCAAAGTCCAACTCCTCATATGCTTTATTCTTTTGTAGTCCAGCCATTTTATTAACGATTTAAACTAAGAACGGTCTCTTCTACGCTTTTACTTTTTCTTTTAACAGCTCGAATAATCAATCAATCAGCAAGCAACAAACAGCTGATTATGGCATTATTGCTGATATTAACTTAGGGGTGGCAAACTATCGATAGTTTCCTGTTGGCTGAAGTCAAATTTTTACGACATTGGCGACACATACACGACATTGATGACATTGTCGACACAATTATCGACATTGACGACATTGTCGAATTGATTGTCGACTGCATTATGTCGATTATTAAAAACGACGAACAACACTGCTCTTGACACATATCGGAAGAGAATGCGCCTTGGAATTACATAATTCTATTTGAGCCGCACTGTATGCAAAGACAACGCATTGTACCTAAATGCTTTCAAAGCTGTTTTCATGATATTAATAAATCTCTTATTTATAATTATCACGATGCGCATTTCGCAACTGCTACTTTGATTTTGACAATTTTCAAGTAAAAGTAAACAACGCGTCACAAACTATAAATGCACGGAAATTCACTAATCCTTTCAATTATATAATTCTATTTGAGCCGCACTGTATGCAAAGACAACGCATTGTACCTAAATGTTTTCAAAGCTATTTTGATGATATTAATAAATCTCGTATTTATAATTATCACGATCACGACGACTTTAAGTAAAAGTAAACAACGCTTCACAAACTTTAAATGCACGGAAATTCACTAATCCTTTCACAAAAATCACCGATTTTGAATTTTTTTATTCTTTTTTATTACAAGTCATATATTTTTACAATTTAAGACAATTAAACCACGTTTCCTATCGAAAAATATGATATAATAATATTTGATTAATCTGACAGTTCCTTTTATCTTCTATTCGGCTTTGTTTACTTTTAGTTGGGAAATGTCATTCTTGCATAATTATGTATGCATGTATGTATGCATGTATGTAGGTTATTGCTGTTGTTGTAGCAGCATACAAGTTCCCCAAAGAGTTTTTTGGGAGTGTTGCTGGAGTGACAGTCCTTGGCCAAATATAAGTCTGGGTCGTTCCGGTTACGTAGACCCGACTGTCGTGGGAACGCATGTATGTAGGTGTGTATGGTTGGTGTATACATATGGATGTTTCCATGAAAATTTAAACCGAAAACGCAAATGAATGGGTTCAAACAACTTTATAACTTTAAATTTCGTAATCAGATGGCGAAAGAAGTTTAAGAAAACGCGAAACGGAGGAGAGAACTGAAAAAATTAAATAAAAAATTAAATTATATACATATGTAATAGTATGGGGAAAAATTCTGCCACGTCCGATATGTCACCTCCGTTATGACAATTTGATTCAAAATAAAACAACAACGAAATGCTTCTGATTAAATATGAATATATTGTAATGGTCTGTTATTTAACGTAAATTACAGGATGTTTTAGAAAGGAAAACCTCACAAGATTCTTAGAGGTTGGATTATTTTTCGTGTACTCTGAAACCACTTCAGTTTTTGTCACGTCCTTAATGACCTGCTCTTCATCGATTTTCCCGACACCAGTGTTCCAAGCGTACCTACCAAAGGACGGTATATAAGCTACACAACGGCAAATTATTTTTATACATAAGTGACTTACGTTTTTGTATGATTTACTTAACTCTAAAGTCGTACGATTATCATGTCCGACATCATGGAAACACTCGTATCGTCGTTTAAAGTACAAAACCGCGTATCGTCGTTCTGCAAAACCACGTAACTGACATTGGATTTGCTCACACAAGCTCACATACGCGGTTTTGCATTACCTTGATACGCGGTTTTGTACTTTAAACGACGATATGTATGTATGCCTTTAAATCAGTTTAGGTTAAATTAGCAATCAAGCCTGTCTACTTGGCTCAAACCATGCCATTTTTTGCTCTTTATATTTCAAATGGCACGCAACTTATCAATTTGGCACAAGGTGCCAAAATTGCAGTTTTGCAAAATAGTAATATTTCAACAAACTAAAATTTTCTGTTTTCTTAAGTTTTTACAACTAACGTATGACGCTTTTTAAATTACGAGATGAAAGCAAGTCACCGTATATTTAAATTTAGGAAATGTGTTTTAGACCGTGAATAAAAAATTAAAATTTACACAAGTTTATTATTTTTCATACGATTTGGACAATTGTGATATTTGTGCAAATGCGTCAAAACTAAGCAATTAAACTGAAAATCGTACATTAAGCCGTCCTTTTTTAGGCAAAACCGTATTGAGTCAATGATATTCTGTAATAAATGTCTTTGTTACTCTTAATTTGACCGCAACTGTATGTACTTGTACTTGTGGGGCAGTTACTAGTTGTTGATATTTGTTATTGGTTAAGAAGGTGGCGAAGATTGTGCATGCAGGTACACAACAGGCCAAGGTAACTGCAAGTAAAAGGTGGCCCCAACGAGAAGTGCAGGATTAATGCCAGTCACTGCTACATTTGGGCAAATCCACTCTCTTTCATGACGTCGAGATGTTTTTGTGCGATGTCAAAGTGGAGAATTGAAACAAAAAAATTATTTTCGTACCAGCATCATCTTCCGAGTGGTAGTCTCTAAGTGAGCATTTGCAAGTATAAGTACATATACGTATGTATGTATGTATATGTGCATTCAGAAAAATAATACAAAATATTGCTAAAAAAAAGACAGTTTCACAATTATTGCCGCTAATGTTAATGTTAATAGTGGTGCCACTGTTGTTGCTGCCACCGCAAATTTGTTTGTATGTACGCTCGGTATGCACGTAAGTACCCAGCAGAAATCGGTTGTATGCATTCATGAAGTATGCATGCTGTATGAGTGAAAAAGTGTGAACAATTCATGAGCGGCTATGAATTTCCAGAAATAAAGTCAAATTCTGTAAGTGAAACTAACTTTGTTGTTTTTTTAAGTACATTTCCCTATAAATTTTACTACTATACAGCATCACAAAATGTTTTTAATATTTTCAGTCTTGTGCAAAAATTTTAGCGAACGGACGTGTTGTGCGATAATATTTTCGAAACTAAGGGCCGTTTTCTAATGTAAGCAGTAAAGTTGCCTTTACTAACAGGGCAGATAAATTGTCCCTCACTTTAAAGTGTTTTCGTTTTCTTATCTTACCGGTAAAAATAAATTTGTTATTCCGTAGAGTGAAACTTCACTACACTTCCGAGAGTGAAACTTCACTACATTCGTCATAAAATTTCAAAGGTTGGCAATGCTACATAAGCAAATATAGAGCAAGAGCAACTGTTTGCAAAAACCAAATCCTTGGTTGAAATATCTAATATATCTGACTCACGCAAGGCCGTATTTAGAGGGGGGTTGTAGGTGTTCCGACCCCCCGCCCCCCCCGAAATGTAGAAATGTAGGATTTTAAGGCACTAAAAGCTTGAAAAAAGGCAAAATGAGCTTTAAAAAAAAGCAAAAATGGCATATATTTTTTAATTTTGTTATGTACTTCCTTTATGTACAGTGTGCATGGCCAATTAAAAATATAAAAAATATATTCAGTGCGAAAGTTCATGAAACAAGAAAAAGCGCTTCTTTTTTGCAATTATTTATCAAAGAAAGACGAAAATTGTGGAAAACAATTTGGAAAGGATGCTGAAATATTTAGATCTGAAAACATTGCGTTTCTTGCTGATGAAGTGCTTTTCGAAATCAAAAAGCCAACTGTGTCGACCAGCAGTCGGATTCTAACTTTCGTTATAGCTAAAATAACTAAAATGCGAAAGCTTACATTTTATCCGCTTTTCGCTATAAAATAGATTAGACTAAATTTTAGTATCCGCAAGTGGCACTATTCAACAAAAGCAGCTAAATTGTCCATTTTAATGGTGATAAATAGTGAAAATGGAGCAAAAAAATAGCAGCCCCAATTTGGATTATATTTCATCTCCTGTAGCGTAACCATGGCTAAGTTACAAAGACACTCGCACCGATTCGCAAAGACTATTGATGAAAAGCTTTCACAAAAAGGCATATCTTTGAGAGAATGTACGCATTGCTGTTTCGAATTTTTTGCCGAACCACTTTTTTCCAAGTTTTAACGTATTATTTTTGTTGTCAGTGAACTTTTGTTATTTTTTTTTTACAAAAAATATAGTTCATTCTTTAACAAAACCCGTGTAAATCCAAGTTTAATAATTTGTGCAATATTAAAAAAAATTCAACAATTTTTCGAGTAAATTTCCAACTTTTTAAAAACTCTAAAAAATCAATCGAAATTTTTAGCCATTTTAAACTCATACTTTATTCTACTAGAATTCAAAACTGCATACTCAGAATTTAATTTAAAAAATCGAAATTTTAACGAAAATTTGTTGAATTATTTTTTTAAATTGCGTAAATTTTTAAGGCAGTGTCACTCGATTGGCACATTTGTACAGATTTGTACATTTTTATATTGGGCTATTGGTAAAAAAATGGGGAAATTTTGATTTTTGTAGTCAAAAGATTGGTACAGCGATGTTCTATTGAAAAATTTCAACAAATTAATTTTCGTTATTGGGATAAAGAAAAATATTTTGGGTGTTCACACAATTGGGATACGATTTGCACCAATCGTGTGACGCTGCCTTTAAACTTGTATTTATACGGATGTTTTAAAGAATGAACTATAAAAAACTAACCAAAATTAAATAACAGCAAAAATAATATTTTAAAACTACCGAAAATTTGCTGCGGCTATAATTTGTTCGACTACCGTACATAAGTTGACTATGATTACCCNTGAAAATTTGCTGCGGCTATAATTTGTTCGACTACCGTACATAAGCTGACTATGATTACCCGGCCGTGCTATCATAGTAGCACAATGCCACTAAGCGCATTTTAAAATTTTCAGGCAATAGCCAGATCATCGATTATATTTTTTGTTGTTTGTGTGAGCTGTGTGAGTTTTAAATGACATAGGGCAGCGAATCACAATGCAATAGCTACGCTGGCTTGGTCATGGCGTACGAAGGGACAGAAATTCTCCAGCTCTAAAAGTATTCATTCATTATTGGAAGAGGAAGGCCCCACTGCGATGGAAGGACCAAGTGGAGAAGGACTTGGCTTCACTTGGCATTTCCAATTGGCGTCAGTTTGCACAGAAGAGAAAAAACTGGCAAACATTTCAGTTGGTTATTTTTTTGTAACTTGCGGACTTTAGCTTTCACAAATTGGACAGATATGGGAAAATTGTACTTTCTCTTAAAACAAAACCATTTGTGTTAATCCTTTTTGGGTACTCGCACTGTTTTAAAGTTTGCCGTTCTCCAAGTCCGGTTTCTATATTTTTTATCCTTACTTTTGCCTAATTCTGATAACAGTTAATTTGTTTATTTGAAACTCATCACACACCACTTTAACTGAAACACCATTTTTTAGTTTTTCAAGAATACTGGTAAGTCTAATAAAGGCAAAAATATCTAATTTTGTGTGTGTGGCATGCATAAACGAAGAATGTTGTAGGTACTGAGGTTAAATTGTTTTGAAGTTGCACTTATATATAAAGGTTACAGTGCTTTGTTTTAGAGACTTGTATTAATGAAGGAATTGCACGTATTAAGGGTTTCGGTTACCGTGTACACACTGTAAATATTTTTCATCGGTTAAACAGAAATTAAGTACGAACAGTTATAAGGATAAACCTATGAAAAACGCGGTTTTAGACCTTAAGTCCAGATTTGAGGGGTATTAGACATTCTAAGTATGTATGCATATTTTTGTGCTGCACTAGATCTATAACTTTAGCAGTCACACAGTGTTATAATCCCGACGAAANCTATTAGACATTCTAAGTATGTATGCATATTTTTGTGCTGCACTAGATCTATAACTTTAGCAGTCACACAGTGTTACAATCCCGACGAAATCTTTGAGTGTGGTACCGGGTGGGGAACGGTACATAACGGCAGGAGGTTTAGTTTGGTTTAAAGTCTCACACTGACGGGGTTAGGCTTTCGATGCTTCCTCCTCGTAAAAAAACATGCGCAGTAAAATGTTAACTATTCAAATCGACGATTAGTTTTATATCAACCTTGGTGAACTTCTGTTTACTTATGTGTTTTTGGACAACACACCTCTATTGGCTACAATATACGAAGCTATATTAAAAAAATGTTTAGTAAGTAATAGTTATTGGTTTTGAAAAAAAAATTGTATAGGAAAAAAATTTTGTTCTGGCTACGCCCATGATCATACACTTCGAATTCTAACTCAAATATTGAAATAATTTTTTAATATGTTTTCTATCATATGAAAAAAGCAATATATATATCGTTGGCTTAGTTCGCAAACGTGCTAAGTCCATTTTTTTTATTTTTCAGGAAGAACAAAAAACCGTAACTTTTTTTCTTGCCAATATTTTTCTAATCTGTAAATGCAGTTTTATTCCTTAGTTCGTCTTGTTTTAGTACCAATAATCGGCCAATTTCAAAATAAAGAGCATACTTATAGGCTCTTTTAGGACTTACCACATTTTCTCTTGAAGATTTTATTCTTTTAATGTGGACTTAGCACATTTTCTATCAAAATTTTTTCCATTATTTTTTATTGTTAAAAGATTTAATTGTTTATGTTAAATATATTTTATTGTTTTAAAATGAATTATAACCTAATACAGTTTTATTTCATTGCTATTAACAAAAATAACTATTTTAAGTCGTAAATTTATGTACTATTTATAAAAGAAAATAATTAAAAGCAAGTAAAGAGGTATAAGTTTGGGCGAAACCGAGCTTTATCTACCCGGCGCAGGTATCACATACTGTCGTAAGCAGGGGCTTTTTCCCGATTTCAAACGTTTTCGATAATATCCTGAGTTAAACTCAATGAAATAATTGAACCACGTTTAGTAGAAATCGCTAAAGTGGCTACCGAAATACACCTTGTAGTCATAAAGTGGGCGGTGTCACGCAGACTTATATATTGTTAAGAGATTGTTGCAAGTATTAACTTGGAGTAAATTAGCGTCTTCAGTTATTTAAATATCAGAGTTTCCGTATTTCTGAAATTTACCGTTAGATATACGGGAAGCAAATGTAATTTTAGTCCGATTTGAATAATTTTCAACGAATTGCTTTTCCGTACCAGGTTTATTAAGTGCACCGAGTTTGGTAGAAATTGATAATTCGGTTACCGAGTTACACATTTGTGGTCATAATCTAATTTTCTGCTGAGTGGTTATCGCGATCATCGATTTTAAGTGAATTAGATTTTCAACAGATTTCTTAGCTAGATCCTAAATAAGGCTCGCACCGAGTTTGGTGAATGGGCTACTGAGATACAGCATTTCATAATAGGTGGGCGGGGTCACTCCCATTTTCCAAAAATTGCACAATAATATTTTTTACAAAAATTCTACTTCACATACTAATTTTGAACAATTTGCATCCAATATTTACTGAAATATCGTAGTTTTTGCATCTTTAGAAAATACCTTTATATCGGAAATGGGC
>NW_016160486.1:16147-19083 GCF_001687245.7 Rhagoletis zephyria | reverse complement strand
TAATGTTTTATAGATGAAATGGCTTCTCAATAAAATAGGCGTGCAAAATCGGAAGCATTATCCGTATTCGCGTCAATACGCATACTAAAAAAAGGCTTTGAAACATTATATTCTCTCCCGCGTAAGTTCATAGTTATTTATTTTTTAAATTTTCTAGTTGATTAGGTGTTTGCAATTATTGAACTTAATGTTTTATAGATGAAATGGCTTCTCAATGAAATAGGCGTGCAAAATCGGAAGCATTATCCGTATTCGCATCAATAAATTTATAAATATTTAAGAACGTGCTGGCGGAAAATTTTAACAAATTAGGTGACAGAACTTTTGTCGTGGAAGGGAACTGGTACCAAAAGCAGTGCTATTGGTTTGGCAAAGACCGCGGCAATAAGAAGAACGGATACTAATAATATTTATTATCACTTTTTCCTTAATTAAATTTTCCGATCCTTACTAATAATGAATCCGAAAGTGAGTTGGCTTATTTGTTACTCTTTCAATATTTAACTACTCAACCGATCCTAATTAAATTTTGTACACAGGTGCCATTTATCCTAACTTAAAATATAGGATAGATTTAATCCCGAGTAGACGAGGGGGCGTGGCACCTCCTATACAAAAGGAATTTTTCATACCGCATATCTCAGGAAATATTTTTGATAGAGTACTGGAACTTGGTATAGATACAGTATATTTTGCTTAGCTGTCCATCCTTCTTTGCACGAAAAACTTGTGCACTTAACCGAAAAAAGCACTTAAGCGAATTTTCTTTACTACTTCAATGAGGAAGGTATCCGAATCCCTGTGAAACCAAATAATGGAGGAGCACTTACCACGTAGAAATTACTGCAAGCGAAATTTTTACCGAATGGTATCTAATTATCTATATAACTACATTAATTGATAGCCATTTTCGTTGTTCTGCGAGATGAGCAAAATAATTAAAAGCTTGTAAAATTAGGTAATTGTAGGGCCAGTGCAGGTAAACCTAATACTTTCTTTGCTAGTTAATAATAGTTGCAAAATTTTTAAGGCAGGTATCGCCAATGTGCAGGTATGTTGAATGCATCTATCGGAGGAGTTTCCTTATAAATGTTAAGAATAATGCCGTTAATGCGCATTTTAGGGTAGGTATTTTAAATGTGCACTTAAGCATAAAGGCAGCAAAGCACAATATACTGTATATACAAAATCAATTCCATACTTATGGAGGAGGGCTGCCATCTATTTAAAAAATCAATTTCAACTTGAATTAAGGGAATTATTTATTTGAAAATTATATTTACCCTTTCAGTGTCGAAAAAATGTTACGTAAGGCTAAAAATCTAAACGTTTGTATACCAGGAAAAGTCAACCCCCAGAAGATGAGAAAAATATTTTTTTTTGTGGAAATCTTATCGTTCAAAAGTTATAGCTTGCCGATATATTTGACAAGGCATCTCAGATTTGTAATTGTTAAAACCACAAATAAACAATTAACGACTAAGTTATTCCGTTTATCACATCCATACATTCTGAGTTTTACAACTATGAGTTTTTACCTGTGGGATAGTCACAACATTGAAACTTTAAAGAAAACTATAAAAACTAATTTTGTTACACTAATTTCTATAATGCTACTAAATAGAAAGCTTTCCAAAGAAAATAGGATAAATACTAAAATGAAAAAGATGAAAGGGGAGTTATCAGTCGCATTTTAGTAGCATCCATATGAAATGTCGATTAAATTCGGCAAATCCATGGAAAGGGTTAAAGAATGGATGACAAGAAACTTAAAAAGGTTGTAGTTTGAAAGTATTTCGGAAAGGGATGCCACCTGTTTGAAAAGCCAAATTTAATTTAATTATTCGCAAGCTCTCTGAAAAATTAATACATATATGAGTGTCAAATAATAGATTGCTAAGAAACCTTCAGATTGAACACTTAGAATATTACTGAGGTGTTTTACAAGAGTTGCCACCCGTTTGAAAATTTAATGAAATTAAATTAATTTAAATGAATTACTACAATAAGGGTCCTCCTCAGCGTTGGCCGTCTTGCCGAGGCGAGGGGGCTTAAATGGTGTCATGGTATAATTCACAGTGTGAATTGTATCATGCCTCCATGAACTAAGAGGGGAGCCTGGTATTGAAGCCTTCGGCAATATTCCTTAACAATCCAAGCTGGAGTGTTGTTTTTATTGCTGAAGGTGGAAATGGCAGGATTACCGTACCAACACTACCCAAGCCAAGGTGTGTAGGCAACCGTGCCGATGGATGAATGGCCAGCGGGTAGTAAAAAATGGCTGGTCGCGTACGGTCCCCTCCGATGCCCGGGCAAGGTCGGTTGTAAGAAGTGCCTTCTCTACGCATCCCGGCTCTGCGGACGAGCGACTAACCCTTTCCGGACTACTCGTGGGACCACATATGGAAAAACAAACAAAAAACCAACAACAAACAAACCAACAACAGCAACCTGAACAGCGTAGCAGCGAAGAAGCGGACGACGTAACGCTGTCAGAGGAGGAGCAGCTCCTCAAATCCCCAAAGACAGGTAAGATGGTTGCAAGTACTCCTGGTGGCGCCAGCCATAGTACCCCAGTTGTACAAGCGCCAGAAACCAGCAGGGTGGAAGATGCCAGACAAAGTATCACCACTCTGCAAATAGTCAAAAATAGCACCGGTAGTGCCTGCCGTAGTACTCCGGACGAGCAGCCAACAACCAGCAAATCGGCGGCCGTTGCAGGCAGCAACCCCGCCTCTAAGAAAAGAAAACCCTCGGGCGTGGTCATGAGACAGATGTACCAGAAGGCGCTGTATATAATTGTAATAAAATTGACAAAAATGCAGGGGCCGGTACGGTACATGAGCGTGACGAGGAAGACAAGGCAAAATACATGCAAATAGTGGAAGAGTACGAAAAGTTACAGACAGATCGTGCAGCCACAATCGAGGCCACCG
>NW_016160486.1:0-16134 GCF_001687245.7 Rhagoletis zephyria | reverse complement strand
GCCTCTAAGAAAAGGAAACCCTCGGGCGTGGTCATGAGACAGATGTACCAGAAGGCGCTGTATATGTTAAATAAAATTGACAAAAATGCAGGGGCCGGTACGGTACATGAGCGTGACGAGGAAGACAAGGCAAAATACATGCAAATAGTGGAAGAGTACGAAAAGTTACAGACAGATCGTGCAGCCACAATCGAGGCCACCGAAGCAAAGAAACGGAACCGCTCTCATAATGAAGGCGGCCCAGGGGCCATTGCAAAGAAGGCTAAGCAAGGAGGTAAAGCGGAGTCCGCAGCACCCGCGAAGCATCGCTATTTTAGTGACGTCGCCAGAGATCACCTACAGGCGGCGATAATAGATGAAAATAGCAAGACACCGCTGGCAGTGCAGCAAAAATGGGTGGAGATTGATGTGAGGCTGTCGAGCCTCGTAATGAACTACGTACTCGACAACCCCGAAGGTCCTCACCCAGAGTTCGACTCGTCGGAATCCCTACGGGGATACCGGGTAGTCAAGTGCGCGAACCAGTTCTCCCCGGATTTTCTTGCTGGATGTGTCGCTAAGATCAGCGACACTTTTGTCGGCTTGAAGCTCAAGCTGATTCCAGCTAAGAACATTCCAAGGAGACAACGTGCGCGCATTTGGCTGCCTCCGATGGATGAACGAGGCGAAAAGTTGCTGCGGTGTCTTAAGCTACATAATAAAGACATACCGGCGATCGAGGAATGGGAGCTTATAAAGGTTGAAGAGCCAAGAAGGCCTACAAATAAGCCCATTCTGCTGCTATTTGCGCAGAATCACTGGACGCCTTAGAGAAGGCTGGCCTCATCATACATGGCCCACGATAGGGACAGTCCGCCAACCGAAATCCAGGAGATAATAGCCAAAAACCCCAGACAAATTATAGTCGTCGGCTGCGATGCGAATGCAAGGCATCCAGTTTGGGGTAGTTCTACGGAGAACGACCGAGGTGAGTCTTTACTACACTTCTTATTAAATACTAACTTACACATCAGCAATAGAGGTAATACACCCACATTCATATTCCCGAGTTCAAACCGGTTTCCTGGATGGGAGGAGGTGCTGGATCTAACCCTGTTGTCAGAGAACGACAGCGTGTCTGTAGAAGAGTGGAGAGTATCTGATAGGCCTTCAATGTCTGATCACCGTCTGATCCTCTTTAATCTGCACGGAATTTCCAGCACCCCCTCAAAATACAGAAACCCCCACAGGACTAATTGGGAAAGATATAGTAACACACTTAAGCGTAAACTAAGTAAGCTCCCACTAAATACAACTGTCACTACAGTTGAGGAACTTGATAATAGAGTAAATAAACTAGAATAGGTTATGAAGAAAGCCTTTGAAAGATCAACTCCAGTTAGTACAGCAAGAAAGAAATCCCACCCTGGTGGAATGGGGATCTCAGAGCCCAAAGAGACAAAATAAGGAAAATCTACAATGATTGCTTTAGAACTAAAAACTGGGCGCCTTATAAAAGCGCCCTCAGATCTTATAAAAAGGAGTTGAGAAAATCTAAAACTAAATCCTGGCAATCTTACTGCTCTTCTATAGAGAACTCTAAAGACTCAGCCAGGCTCAGCAAAATCCTATCAAAAGAACACACAAATATCACACTCATTAAGGGAGAAAACGGGGTGTGGACGAACACAGCTAGTGATTCTCTAAACACGTTAGTCAAGTTCCATTTCCCAGGATGTATTCGACATCCACCCACATCAGGGTCAATTGAACCTGGTTCAACTAGCAGTATACTGTTGAACTCGATCGTGAGCAGGGAAAAGATTATTTACGCTATTAACAGCTTCTCTCCTTTCAAATCCCCTGGACCAGATGGCGTAATCCCAGCAATGCTCCAGAGAGTGAAGGAAGAGATAGCACCGTTACTTGAGACTATTTTTAAGGCTACTATTACCTTGTGCTACATTCCTAAAAGCTGGAGAAGGGTAAAAGTCGTGTTCATACCCAAGCCAGGAAGGAAAACCCACGAAATAGCAAAAGATTTTAGACTCCTAAGCCTTACCTCCTTTGTGCTCAAAACAATGGAAAGGCTTCTCGACATTTACATAAGATCGCTGTTAGGTGAAACGACACTCTCAACAGCACAACATGCATACATCAAAGGCAGATCCACTGAATCTGCTTTACATGAAGTGGTGAGCTTAATAGAAAGATCGTTGCACTTTAANACTAAGATCCTGCCCGGCAGAAGCTTTAAACGCCATCCTCAATTTAATTCCTATTGATCTCCACCTGAAAGAAGTGGCTATGAAATCGGCGGTCAGACTCAGAGAGTCGGGCCTTTGGAGGACTAGACACTTCGGACATGGGTTGATCATAAATCAAATGCAATTAAATAGGACGACAGATTATATCGTAGGCAATTTGGACTTCAGCTGTAACGTGCAAGTGCTATTCCCATCCAGAAGGGACTGGAGAAGAGACCGAGTGGCCGACCGAGAGAAGATCTCTCTATACACCGATGGATCCAAGATGGATTGCGGTGAGGGAGCAGGCGTCTACTCCATGGAACTCGGCGTGGCTCTGTCTCTACGGTTGGGAAATAATACAAGTATCTTCCAAGCGGAAGTCCTAGGGATCCTAAAAGCCTGCAAAATCCTAGGCAATAGAGTTGGACACGGCGGTAAAGCAACAATATACTCTGACAGCCAGGCGGCGCTATTGGCAATAGCGTCACCGGTTACCAAATCCAAGCTAGTCGGGGAATGCAAAGTAATATTGCGCTCAGTGTCTCAGTCAAATAACGTCTCTCTTGTCTGGGTTCCCGGACATAGGAACATAGAAGGCAATGAGAAGGCGGATGAGTTGGCGAAGGCAGGAGCCGGTTTGGATGAATCCCAGGCAGTGGCATTGGGTTGCCCTCTTGGAGTAGTCCAAAGAGAGATTACTACGCATTTCCTTGAACTGGCTAGACGCAGGTGGTCAGATATACAGACTTGCAAGATAGCGAGAAAACTATGGCCTGACTATAACAGGGCGAAAACCTTGGACCTGCTAAGCAGATCAAGGCCAGAGGTATTTAGAATTTTAGCAACCATCACGGGCCACTGGCCCATAGGCAAACATGCGGCAAAAATAGGTCTACCCCATAATATGATTTGCCGCAGCTGTCAACTAGAAGATAGCGAAGAAAGTGTCCAGCATTTCCTGTGTGAATGTCCAGGCCTTTAGAACATTACACACAAGACGTTAGGGAAACATCTAGTAGCAGAACTAACCGACCTATCAGGAGCTACCATTAGCGAAATCGGCAGATTCATTAGAGAGTCGAAATGGTTCGACCTAGCAACATAGGAAGTGCATAGACAAGATATTTATCCCCCGCGAGAAGTGCATCAAAATGGCGCAATAATGCGCTAATTGTGTCCTGGGCAGCGACTAGGAAGCACTGCAACCAACCAACCAATAATAAGGGTATCAATCGAAAGGTTTCTGATAAGGGTTTTAGTTCTAAACTACATGTAAGAGAGCTGCCGACACTGCTTTTTGGAGAATATATATTTTACGGAAAATCTGTGAACTTACTTAACATTTCTATCTGAATTAGATGTTTTACTATACAGAAGAGAACCAGCAATCCTAACAAAGCACAAACCACAACAAGAATTAGTTGTTTATTATTAAAAAATTCAAAATTCTCCTGCCACGGGTGGGACCACTTTTGTCACGCGTGGGACACGTACGATTTTCTTCATGAAATCGAGCTTCTAGTGAGATCCATATCAAAGGGCTTAGGCATGATAAATGTTAGAGGCCAAATACAAGATCAATTGACCCACTTTTATCACAGTAGAGTCATTGTAAGTCTCACGAAATACTGCTGCCCTCAGGATCTATTTTAGGGGGCAATAGTTATACCAGACGAAAGCTAGAAGTCGCTAGATTGATGTATTAAAATGCATGGGAGAATGGATTATGTATTTGCAACGCATGAAAATTATATATGCATTTTCCAAATGCACTTCTGCTCGGTGCATTTGAATGCAATGAAATTTTGAATGTGCCGTAAGTTTCAAGTTTGTTTATACTAGCTATGTATGTCTGGCTAACACCAACTACAGGTTAAACATGGATATTGTTTAAGCGACTTATTGGGTATGCATTTTTTATGCACTTCTCAACTGCCGCAGAACAAAACCTACTAAAGTAGTTAATTGCTGGCACCCCAAATCATGCTCAACAAACTCGCTTGANTTAAGTTTCAAGTTTGTTTATACTAGCTATGTATGTCTGGCTAACACTAACTACAGGTTAAACATGGATATTGTTTAAGCGACTTATTGGGTATGCATTTTTTATGCACTTCTCAACTGCCGCAGAACAAAACCTACTAAAGTAGTTAATTGCTGGCACCCCAAATCATGCTCAACAAACTCGCTTGATGCATCACAACGAGTGTTGCCACAAAGATATTGAATTTTTTACCAAAACTCTAAAAAAAATTACCAAACTCAGAAAAAAATTACCAAATTTTTATAAGTATAATAGTCTAAACAAATTGAAAATGACGAGCTATGGACCATAGCTGTGAAATTATTTTTCCACGTATTCTTATGTAGATAATTATTTTGGCGACGGCAGAACTACACCACAACTGGGATTGTGGCCAGCTTAGCTCTATTTATATTTTTCGAGCGACAGATGAGTTCTTCCGCGTTCAAAAAATTCATATCACCATCGACAGAGCGTTTAGATAATGAAGATGAACAATTTACAGCTGCGGTCGTCTTTTTCAATTTGTTCAGACTATAACAATTCACAAATATTTTTAAAACATAACACAAAAAAATCGCTCAGAAATTTACAAACGTTTAAAAGGTGTTTAACATACAGTCTTTTACATAAAGTATTTTACATAACTTAAAACCAAAACATAAATTAAAACATGAAACCAGAAAATGTATCGTTAAACGATAGATGAAATTTACTTTTACAATTTTATAATTGGGTCACATTCGTATTTAATTGCAAAATTGTATTCAGTCCTGTAAAGTTATTTTCTTTCACCATTGGTTCCAGCAGGTAAAAATGAGCCAAAAACCTAATTTGTGGGACTGTGATCGAGCCGCCATATTGTTAAAAATGGGTGGTTTCTTTAAATTGCTATATTGCGAACAAATGCTAAAACCCTTATTCTAGAACCCGAATTTTCGTAATTCGTAATTCGTAGCTTATTGGGTATGCATGCTGCAACCCTTGCGGAAAAATATGCAACATTGCCAGCTTACAGTTGTTTTTCGAAGACTGCTGTATGAAGGAAAACAAAGTGGAGAGGAATTAAAAACAACACTCATCATGTGCTTGTTTATTGTAAAATTGATTGATTTTACATATTTTGAGGAAAATTATGGACTCTGTTGCATTTGCAATTATAACAGCAGAGTAAGAGCGCTCTATGGCAATGGATTCACAAAGGTACGCGGAGCTGTCGGGCATAGTAACCATGGACACATCTATGCCAGCTTCTGGTTGAATTGTTGAGCCACAAGCTATAACTCCTCATATTCCTGAAGAACTGGTTCTCAATCCAGTTACTGCAATGACAGTTTCTTCCAAGCCATAGAAAATATGCACTTTGTTAGGTCCACTACCTGGTCGCGCTTGCTTCTTCCTTCGGCCACGCTTAGGGATTACAAGCCTTACTAATGAGAATTCCCTTTTTTTGTTGCCGGAGAAGAGGGCGGAAGCATACAACATTTATTGTGCATATATGTGACTCCGGCTACGTCATCCACTGTATCTTTGCGCAGAACCCACATCGAAATTTACAAAAAAAGTGCATGGTTCAAACCGAATTTATTAATGAACTAGAGCTCGGAACCTTTGTTTTAAGTTAAAGTATAATCCTTTGACAACACGTGCTTGTTGAAGTTTTTAGATTCGGGTGATGCGTTTGGATACAACAACCCAAAATCATTGTACTAATAACTAAACCGTACCCAAGTTTCTCGATAAGGGGCAACAAACATTCTTTTTTGTTCGTTCATATAAAGCAGTGGATAAAAATATACGTATATGCGAAAACCAAATTTATCTGTTAAAAAGAACACCACTAATATTTACTGCAAACACATCGATTTACATCTTTTTGCTTAATTTTTATCTCGCTTCCGACACAGAATTTTTTCGTTCAAAATTACGCAAAAAAACCGGCTAATTTCTTACTCGTTCGTTTTTATGCATGCCATTGTTACGAATTTCGAAAGTTCAAAGAAAGATACGATTCGGATTGTAGCATACCATTTCTACGATTGTTACGTTAAAGAGCTCTTTAAATTTTTGGCTGTCTTAAGATGCAAATTTTTTGTTTTGTGCAATTGTAAGAAGGTTCAAAATTCTAAATTTTTACAAGTAATAAGTTAGTATTAAAAATTTTAAAGAAAGCACTTACGTTGAAAAAAAAATTACCAAATTGAAAAAAGAATTACCAAATTACCAAACTCGTTCTAAAAAGAAAAAAATTACCAGTTTTGGTAAAAAATTACCAAAGCGGCAACGCTGATCACAAGTCATCCGGAGTTGTCTCACGNACAACTCATCCGGAGTTGTCTCACGGGGCTGTGTATTGCTTTCGGCATACAGAGGTGGTACAAGAGCTACCATTGGCCACAGCGCCTACCCAATTTTTTAACTTAAATAAATAACCGGTGCTCAACACTCCCGCTTGACGCACACCCCAAAAACTCTTACAGAGTTTAAGCGGCAAAGCCACAGCGCTACAAGCCGTAGGGACTCTGCATGACTTACAACCATGCAGAGGTGGTAACTGATGGTTATCATTGGCCCCGACGCCTACCCAAAACATTTTTGCTTTAATAAATTTTTATGCAAATACATTCATCCTGGTCCTGCCCTCTCACTGAGTTATTCATGGGTCCTTCGAGCCGGATATGAACCAGCAACCTATGGATGTATTTTTAAACACAAGTGCGTGTGTTTATTCGCTGCACTTGGTTTTGGGCGGGAGTGCAATACAAGTGCGTGGGTGTGTTCGCTGTTCTTTGTTTATGCGGGAAATGCATAAGTCGCTTAAACAGATATCGACTCCTGTTATCACGTCGAAAGCGATATCTAACCTGCTGTTAGTGTTAACCAGACATTGAGTAACCGGCCCTAAGAGTAGCTGGAGTTGGGTTATTTTGGGAAAACTGATTTAAATTTAGCAATTATTTAGTGGAACCATAGAACGTCAGAAAATATCTTGTGTATCGATGTCTAATCCGAAAACTTATCTGCATTATAATACTTGTGCATACATATATCTTTGTCACTTAAAGGCTATTTATTAGATTGAATTTATAAGTTAGGCGAACTTCTAGATTTTCTTGGTTGGAAATTTTGAGGTAATTGTTGGTATTAACTTTTGGACTGTTGTTAAGCAAACCCTCATCATCACAGCGCACGGCAGTGCGAGCGAGTGACGAAAGCATCCACAGTAACATGCTGAAATGACTCGCTTATATATACACGAGATTTGGAAGTTTATCCAGACATCCAATCGACATGTTTGAGATATCGTTGGAAAGATCTCTCAGAGTGTGTCAAGAAAATGTATTTAAATGGATTCTTAAAAATTAGGCTAAAATCTTGCGAAACAAAAAACGTTTTTTTGCTTTTGCCGGTTAAAGAGGGCATGTGGGTACACCCAACATACTTAGAGTTATTCTATAGGCCAATACCTTTCAAACGATACCTTATATATTAAGTTCTGGCTACTAGTCGGAAAGATATAGAGGTGAATGTGTTTTGGTTCGTGTCTCCACTACGAGATGCTTTGGTATGTATGTGGCGTCTGTACGTACCTTCATTTAATTTCTTTCAAAATTTCAAGAATTAAAGTACAAAAAAAAACTAAGAAGGTTTTGTTCCAGGATATTTTGATTCCTATGCCTTTGTGGGCATGGCTGCTGCCTGAAATTCGAAAAAAGGCAATTATTTAAACTACGACTGAGGCCGCGCTACTCAGTCCATGTCATTGATGTGGATACCGGTAGAAGGTCTTCAAACAAGCTATCTAACGCTGTCTTTTATGTTTATAAAATATAAATATGTCATAAAATTTTCGCCTGAAAACTAAAAATCGGGCTGCTGAAAATATACATTTCGGGCATTTTCTCAAAAACTGGTCAGTCGATTTCATTCTAAGTTCCCAAAACTCTAGCCCAAAATATTAGCTTTCATCCGGTATACAGCTTATATCTGGAAAAACTCTTGTTGTGGAGATATTGCTTTTCAAATTAAAAAAATGTCGCTCCAAAAAGGGTCAAATGATTAAAACTTAACATATCCGTCTAAGTTGGTTACTTTAAGATATTAAAATAACATGCCCAGTTCCCCGAAAAAAATTGCCCATTCCCCGAATGCCACTTAAACCGAAATTCCCTGGAAATCGGGGAATTTCCCGCGAGTTGACAAGTTGAAGGACGCAGCTGTGCTAGTCACTTCGTACATGTTTTGGAAACCACAATTTGTGTGTATTTTAGAGCGTTTTTCAGTCGCATGCCAAAATTGTAACATTTTTCCCCATTTTAATTGCAGGTATGTACACAGCATGTAACTATGCTACATGGGTTTATCACCCGCACTTACCTACCTGGGAAGACGCGTACTATATTACCTACAGTTGTACATAAATATGTATGTATGAATGCATTTAGTTCACCCAATGTGCCGCTACTACTTACATACATATGTATAAATTGCCACTGAGCAAAACTACTTGAGAAAAAAGCATTAGTTTAATAGCACGAGTGCAACATCGTACACGTGATAGAAGTAAAACTTCTTAAAAAAGCACATGTGTGCGCCCCACAGCCGGTAGAAATCTTAACAAAAATTTAACTACGAGGCAATCAGACGAATACAGTTATTAATTGTATCCAAAGTAGGGATGTTGCGAATGTGGAATTTTAGACATCCGCGGATGCGAATGCGGATGCGGGTGCGAATGCGGATGTCATGTATTTTTAAGAAATGCTTTAGATGGGTGAATTAGGTAATTTAGGTAAATAAAAAATGGAAAGGTTAATAATTTTTAATAATCTGCCTTATCCTGAGTTTTGCCCGAAAAAAATTCACCCGAAAATTTGTATTCCGCTCATAGTAAATATGTACATGAAAACCAAAAGTGAAAAGTGAACCGGTTCGGGGAAAATTGAACTCATGATAAGACTGAGTATTTTTTTAGTACTTGAATTTTAAAATTGGAACATTGTACTTAATAAAAACTTTTTGAAGGGTCGTAAATCAAACCTGCGCCACTATATAACTACTCCCTCGAGGCGACAAACTTGAAAAACTTGAAACTTGGCAAAATTGTAAATTCTTTTCGATTGACATCGCACCAGTTGACAGGGCTTTCAGTTATATTTATTTATTTTTATTGCGGTGCAATAATTACTTTTTGAGAATTTCATCGGGGCTGCAAATGTCGGATGTATCCTCCTGTCTTTCATCTTCACAATCTAGCATCCTGGCACAATCGTTGTTTTAACACCGTTTTTTCGAAAGAATTCTTCATTCTCATTCTTTTGGTTGTTTCGGAATTTGTCACGTCATCAGCGTTTATCGATTTTAGTTTTTGTAACTCATTTTTAATGCTTTCTTCTGTGACTGGTTAGATATACGTCTGTGCACTTGCACAATATTCCAGGGACCGAAAATAACAGTTAATTTTTCCAAGTTAAATTTGGCCTAATATTTTTTATTCCGAAATAAACGTCCTATCCGGATAATAAAGAAACCGCTTATCCAAATTAAACAAATTTGGTATCATATGAAAGAGGACTGAAATAGCTTTTAAACAGAGGTAACGAATGAAGGTTACCACCTCTATTTATATTTGTTCATAACTTAATACTAAAGAAATTCGTGTAAATACATACCTGACCCAATGTTTGTTTTATGGTACATATAACTGTTTAGATTAATTAATGTTTTATGGCGTTTTCTTTTCTCGAAAAAAAACTGTCACCTTCTTTTATGGCCACATTATCAGAGTGCAACATTTTAAAGAGAGAGCGCGAAATATGCATGTGAAGATGCTGGGAAAATAACACGAAAATCTGACAGCCCTTGCGCAGGGCAGAATAAATGCAACATTATTTCGAGAAAGGAAAACGCCATTAGTTTTAGATACAAGTTGCAGTTGCAAAGTGAGCTGACTCCGAGGTGAATGAAGAAGAGGCTATTGAATCGGCCGTCTAGTCTTGCGAATCGTCAAAATGTTTACTCACGAATTTGTTGCACGCCGCACGCTGCACGGCATTTCAATGTGTTGCACTTACATTGCACGCGGCAAAGCGACAACGAACGGCAAGCAGGGCTTGAGACGGACCTACAAATGAATATAAATATTAGTATGTGTATGTATGTATATATGAATTCAAGTACCATAAGTACGTTTAAATATGTGTAATATGTATGTACATTTGTAAGCAGCGATTAAACATGCAGCGCAACCAGTCGCAAACAACTTACATACAACTGGGCTCAGCAACGGGTGCCGCTGCGGCTGACTCTGACGTTGACGCTAACACTGTTACTAGAGCTTATGGTGCGAAGCAAATAAACGATGGGAAACTAGGAATGAGAAGGTCGAAATGTCGCGTCGATTGTCCAGTCGAATGTATTGACACATTTGCAGTTGCAATTCACAAATGCAAAAACAAAACTTTGCGTTTATACTTGTAGGCGTAAGGTCGAACAGTTAAACTCACATCGTCTTTTAAGATCACTTGTGCTTTCTCGGGTGTGCACAAGTGCAATGTAAATACATATAAGCAGTGTTACAGTTGTGCGACTAAAGTGTCAAATTGACACTTTTTCGAGATCGATGCCCCCTGACACCGACTTTTTAAAAAGAGGCTTATTTTGAAACTTTTCCAAAAAAATCGTGCGAGTTTTGCCCCTTTTCTTTGATTTAAAATTCTATATACACATTTTGACAATACCTTCGTAAATTATATTTTTCTTACGTGTTTAAAAATGCTTTTAGTATTTACTTTTCAAAGCCACTTAAAAATTACACCTCTGGCAAGATTTTTAAACAGGGGGCAACCCTCCCATAGTTCAGCTAAGAGGCAAAGCTTTTCAAAACCATTTCGATTGATAACCAGTTTGTAATAATTGATATATTTGTATAAATAATTTGAATATAATTTTTTAAAAGATGGCAACTCTTTTCAAAAAAGTAACACGTTATTGCATATCTACAGTCCAAGGCTTTTAGTTTGACGCCTCATTTTGGAAAATCGAACGAACGGTGCGGATTTGATGGCATTGATTATTAAATAACTTGAACTTAAACTAAACTAAAACCAGTTTGCACATCTACAGACCAAGCGCTTAATTTTAACATCTCATTTTTGAAAATCGGTTACAGACCTTTTATCCTGAATAGAAAATCCTTTTGCGTATTACATATATAGATACTAAATGCAAAATATGCATATTGCGTACTTTTTATATATCCCTCATCAATGGGTTATTATTTTAAGAGAAAAAACTGTTTATGAGAGAAAATGATGATCTCCATTAACAATTTATTAAAAATAATGGGGCATAGTCACAGATGAAATAAAGCCTACTCGAAGCAGCTTTTTTTGGGAGATTTCCCGTTTAAAAAAGCTGAAACTAACGCTAGAGTAGATTTTATTTCCACTATGAATATGCCCTAATAAGTTTCGAAAGGTAAAATAATGAAAGTCTTTACATACATGGTATAAACGACTTGACTTGAAGACACTTTTTTTCGACTGTGACACTTTTTTGCGACTTTCGAAAAATTTTCAGCGGTAACACTGCATATAAGTTGCCAACTCTAAAAAGAATCAACTGCGGTGTTAGTCATTTGCCGCTCTAAATTAGATCATAATAATAATAATAATAATAATAATATTTTGGCGGTTGCACTTGTGCTGAGTGTTTTGCCGAGCTTCTCCTCTAATATGTGATGTGGATGGTGTTCAAAATGAAGGGACCTACAATTTTGCGCCACCTCCGAACTGTAAATGATTTCACGAGAAGCTTTTTTTAAGGCAGAAATATACTCGGAGGTTTACAAATAAGGCAGAAATATACTCGAAGGTTACAATAACACAGGCCAACAAAAATGAAAAAAAATGTTGGTGCGACAAATGTTAAAGCTATTTTTGATAGACTTTTTTGTGCTGATTACGAATCCGTAAGTACAAAGTATCCAACACGTACAGGTTTTGAGAAAATCGAGGTCAAAGTGTCAAAAAATCGGGCTTTTGCAATATTTGAGAAGCTCTTGCAAAGAGTAAAAAGGTGATAGAACCTTCCACTTAGGCTTAGATTAAAGCAAGAACCCTCGACTACTATCCTTGAAAATATCATTCCTGCACATTGAATTTATGGTCACTTATAGTCATTTATTGAGCAGTAAAATTTGACTTTTGGCGAAGTTTGAGTCCCTGCCGCAATTAAACAAAAGGTGATAGAACCTTCCACTTAAGCTTAAATTAAGGCTTGAACTTTCGACTACAATCCCTAAAAATACCATCTCTTCGTCTTGACCCTAAGATTACTAATAGTCGTTTATTGAACAGCAAAAACTGTTTTTGGCAGCATTTTTTTTTTTTAATACCACAATTTGCCAGCATTTTTTTTTATTGTTCAACAAATAACTATAAATGGCCATCAAGTAAAGGTGCAGGGATGGTATTTTCAGGGGCAGTAGCCTAGGGTTCTAGCTTTAAGTTAAGCCTAAGTGGAAGGTTCTACCACATTTTTACTCTTTGCTCGAGCTTTTTTGACACTTTGACCACGATTTTCTCAAAATCTGTACGTGAGGGAATCTTTATAATTACAGATTCGTAATCAGCTCAAAAAAGTCTATCAAAAACAGATTTAACATTTGCCGCACCAAAATCAGTGTTGCCCTATGTAATTCGCGTAAAGCTGAAAATTAGTACGAGTGTTGTGAACACCATTATGAATGAAAGGTCAAAAGTCCCCATCGATCCCCAAAAAAAGTTTATTCAAGGTCAAACGTCGCATAAATTGATCTTTTGCATTTTTCAGCAAAACGGTAAGGTTTCTCACGAAAATAGGTGAAACAAAAGTTTAGATAATGTAATTATCTATAAAAACCGTTATGACATTTTCCTTCCCAAGAATAACCATTTCTGAGATACAGCCTTTCAAAAAATAGTGTTCACCATAATATGCACAATTTACAATGCGCTTGTGGGGTAGCGTTTTTGGGGTGTTTCCTTGCGAGTTTTCCGCAATAGGCCTACTCAACGACTTATTGTAGCCCTGTTTAACAAAATAATATTGCATGAAATAAAAAAAAATACCATTGGACGTGATGAAAGCGGGGAGAGTTAAAAGTAATTAGGGAAAACTATTCACCTAATTGATAATTACACTAGTTTACAAGAAATCCCTCCTGTGGCACTACACCATCACTGTCTATGTAAAATTTTCCGCTGAATCTGAATATGAAGTCAAAATATCATAAACTATAACATTTTTTGAGCTATAGCCAAATTTCGGGATTTAGAGATGTGAAAAAGTGCACTCACTTNAACACCATCACTGTCTATGTAAAATTTTCCGCTGAATCTGAATATGAAGTCAAAATATCATAAACTATAACATTTTTTTAGCTATAGCCAAATTTCGGGATTTAGAGATGTGAAAAAGTGCACTCACTTAATTGCATATTTTTTATATAGCTGGCGAATCTTAAATTTCTTTCTACAATAGTGAAGCTTGTTAAATTTACTATCTGCTACGTAAACGATATTTTCCAGCCGGATTAGCAGTTTAGGAGCAAATAACAATAGTCACCAAAATTTTGACGTAGTCGCGTTAACCTAAAAAAAATTGTTTGAAAGCTAATTTTGGGTCGCTGAACACGAAAACAATACCCATTCTTTTTTTCAAAGAAGCGTTTTCGTGTTTTTTGGTACATTTCGAAGTTATTTGTCAATATCTTTTGAAACAATTATCTAATCGACGCAAGCAACCTGCCGTTCGAAAGGCATTAATGTGCCCTTTGCAAAATTATATAACTTGTGCAGATTTAAATAAAAATTATTATTGTTTCTAGCGACCAAAATCGAAAAAAGTGAAATTTTCAATCATTTTTGAAAATTACACATTTTTAGATGCTTATTTTTGATTTAAAAAATGGTGTTCATTTTTTTCAAATTTGAATAAAAGATAAATCATTGCAGTAAATTTTGAGTCCAAGATCATCATTATGTTATGGAGCACTAAGTAAAAATTCTAACTTTGTATTTTTCACCCAATCACACTTTTGGTCGAAAGTAAGCTTTTCCCCTTGAACGAATGGCGACTGTTTATCGATGGAAACAAGTACAGTGTAAAGGCTGTTTTACTTCATAAAGGTAACACAAAACCATCAATCCCAGTCGGGCATTCAATGAGTGTGGAAGAAATCTATCAGACGATGAAGAAACTTTTTGAACTCATAGACTATAACTCATATAAGTGGAAGATTTGTTGTGACTTGAAGGTCGTCACGATACTCCCTGGTTTACAAGGAGGTTATACAACATACAGCTGCTTATTGTGTCTTGGGATATTAAGCGGATAAAGAACACTACACCCAACGCGACTCGCCGAGACTTGAAACGTGTGTCAGAGGAGAGAATAACGTGGTTGAAAGAGCACTTGTTGATAAAGAAAATGTCATCATACCACCGGTGCATGTGAAACTTGGACTAATAAAGAATTTTGTCAGAGCGTTGGCCAAAGATCCCGAGAACAAAGGGCTAAAATTTTTTATGAAGAAGTTCCCTAAATTGACCCCAGAAAAAATTAAAGCGGGAATATTTGTTGGCCCACAGATCAAGAAATTGTTTGCAGACAAACAATTTTTAAAACGTTTGAACTAGGGATGTTGCGAATGTGGAATTTTAGACATCCGCGGATGCCGATGTTTAAAAGCTAACATCCGCGGATGCGGATGCGAATGCGGATGTCATGTATTTTTAAGAAATAATTAAGATGGGTGAATTAGGTGATTTAGGTAAATAAAAAATGGAAAGGTTAATAATTTTTAATAATCTGCCTTATCCTGAGTTTTTCCCGAAAAAAGTTCACCCGAAAATTTGTATTCCGCTCATAGTAAATATGTACATGAAAACCAAAAGTGAAAAGGGAACCGGTTCGGGGAAAATTAAACTCATGATAAGACTGAGTGTTTTTTTTAGTACTTGAATTTTAAAATTGGAACATTGTACTTAATAAAAACTTTTTGAAGGGTCGTAAATCAAACCTGCGCCACTATATAACTACTCCCTCGAGGCGACAAACTTGAAAAACTTGAAACTTGGCAAAATTGTAAATTCTTTTCGATTGACTTCGCACCAGTTGACAGGCCTTTCAGTTATATTTATTTATTTGTATTGCGGTGCAATAATTACTTTTTGAGAATTTCATCGGGGCTGCAAATGTCGGATGTATTCTCCTGTCATTCATCTTCCCAATCTAGCATCCTGGCACAATCGTTGTTTCGAAAGAATTCTTCATTCTCATTCTTTTGGTTGTTTCGGAATTTGTCACGTCATCAGCGTTTTTCGATTTTAGTTTTTGTAACTCATTTTTAATGCTTTCTTCTGTGACTGGTTAGATATACGTCTGTGCACTTGCACAATATTCCAGGGACCGAAAATAACAGTTAATTTTTCCAAGTTAAATTTGGCCTAATATTTTTTATTCCGAAATAAACGTCCTATCCGGATAATAAAGAAACCGCTTATCCAAATTAAACAAATTTGGTATCATATGAAAGAGGACTGAAATAGCTTTTAAACAGAAATAACGAATGAAGGTTACCACCTCTATTTATATTTTTTTATAACTTAATACTAAAGAAATTCGTGTAAATACAATGTTTGTTTTATGGTAATTAATAACATTTTTTATTAAAATATTTTTCAATGTGTGGCTTTCCTCTTTTAGATATTTCAGTTTTAAGGCTATTTAAGTCCCGTTTCATTGGATACCAAACTTGTTTAATTTGGATAAGCGGTTTGTTTATGATGCGGAAAGTACTTTTATTTCGGAATAAAAAATATTTGGCCAAGTTTAACT
>NW_016160485.1:53330-63996 GCF_001687245.7 Rhagoletis zephyria | reverse complement strand
TATGCAAAACACATGAGGCTTTTACTATTGCGATTGCACACTCTTCATTGCATGCCNCCTTGAAACTTCCCCTCACGAAATCGGATAAAATTATGCAAAACACATGAGGCTTTTACTATTGCGATTGCACACTCTTCATTGCATGCCATTGGCCTCTCAAAAACACGAAATTTGGATGTTAACATACCAAAAGCGCATTCAACACTTTTACGACCTCTAAAAAGAAGAAAATTATAGACTATTTTTGCATAAGTTAACGTTACTTTTGGGAAAGGCCTCATATTGTATGGTAATAAAGGAAAAGCCTCGTCACCAACCAAGTAGTATGGGAAAATGTCTTGATTATCACCCCCTGGAAAATAAGTAAGATTCTGTTATGTTATGGGATGACTGTTGGTTAAGGCGAGACCGTTTCCAGGCATGGTTGCGGGCCCAGGCTAGCTCGCCGTACGGGGGGGTTGTTTCCGCGCACCTTACTTACTCCTACATAAACAAAATAATCATGCCTGTTTGTAGTTTGCAGTGAGAAAAAGAACTCAAAGGGACATAAACAAAAAACAAAAAAAGGACATGATAGCTAAAGAAGCAGGCCTGTCCAGTCAGGTGGAGTCGTCCCACCCCCTCTGCGTGCCTCGCATATGCAGCCATGAACGTTGCGTCGACTCCTTTTAACGTTGCAGCGCCCCCTAGGCCTGACCTTGTACGTCTGTCCATTAATTCATCAGTCCTGTATCTGTCCTGTCAATCTGTCAATGCCCTCACGTCCCCTATTAGGCCTGAGTATAACACCCAAACCAAACTCTATAGGTTTACCATCCCATTTTAGGGCTCTTTAACCTCTCAACTGGATAGCAATAAAATTACAGGTAAATACATTCACACTCTTGTTTTTATTTATTTTTATTTATGTTATTTATGCGTAAATCAAATTATAATGCAGAAATATTCATCCGAATTGCAAAAAAAAATAAATATATCTATCCGACTATACATACATATGTATGTATATTGAAAAAAATTAAACTATATTGAAAGTACGAAATTTAAATCAAGTGCGAAGTGAAATTACGAATGGTGTGATAAGAGGTAAAATAAAGCAACAAATTAAATAAGCAAAACCGGCGTTAAAAAAAAAAACAAAGCACACAGTCGCAAGTTGTCATTAAAAATTAAAGTTACAAATCCAAATTAATCAAGGTGCAAATTACTGACAAAAAAAAAGGTTTATAAAAAAAATCCCTTACAAAAAAAAAGAAAAACAACAATAACCAAAAGCAATGGTGACGTCGTCTGTTCTGCTGCGCTGCAGGTCGCGGCGGTGCGGTTGCTATCGACTTTCGTTGGGCGATCTTGCCGCTGCTGACCGCGCGACGATGTATGTATGTACGTGGCTGGTGCTTGCGAATGTTCGCTCACTGCAATTCAGCCCACTCTCCCCAGTTCAGCTTACTTCTTCCAGTTGAGTTCTAGTCTGCTTTTCACTTTTTCAGCTTCCCTTACTCTATGTACATTCAGCTTCCAAGTGTTGGAATTTTGTGCAGCNTATCAAATAAAACACCTCTTTGAGGTAAAATTTTCGAGTGACGAAAGCTGAACTAGAAACACAAAATTTATGATATCAATTTCGTGACGAAAATTATACCCATTTTTTAACTGCCTTGGAAACGTACGGAAAATCTTTATTATTCATACGAATCGTTGCAGAAGTTCTGTTTTTTATTTTGTGTTTCTAGCAGTAAACGGAATTTCGCAACGTTCCGAATAAATAAAAAAAAATATTTTCCGTACGTATCAAAGGCAGTTAAAAAATGCGTATAATTTTCGAAAATTGATATCATAAATTTTGTGTTTCTAGTTCAGCTTTCGTCACTCGAAAATTTTACCTCAAAGAGGTGTTTTATTTGATATCAATTATTTTGGGTTAGCAAATTTAAAATCGACGAAAATTCATAACAATAATCTAGATGTTTTATTTTTCTCAAATAAATTGCTAAAAATATTATCTAAATCTAAATTATGTATTCAAATCGATGTGTCCATTGAAACACATAATTTTTCGAATACGGAATAGAGCGAAAAAGAATGATCATATCATTTGTATTGGAAAAAATAAANAATAAATTGCTAAAAATATTATCTAAATCTAAATTATGTATTCAAATCGATGTGTCCATTGAAACACATAATTTTTCGAATACGGAATAGAGCGAAAAAGAATGATCATATCCTTTGTATTGGAAAAAATAAATAAAAAAATATAAGATATGATAAAAACTTATCAACTTGGTACCAACTTTGGATACAATAACCAACTGTCTTCATCTGATAGTCTCGTAGTTTATTTTTGTTAAGATATCTACCGGGTGTGGGGCGCACACTGCTTTTTTTATGAGGTTTTACTTCTATCACGTGTACGTGGTATTAAACTAATGCTTTTTTCTCAAGTAGTTTTGCTCAGTGGCAATTTATACAGAATACATTTTTGTGGAAATTATAACAAAGTAAGATAAGATACTACTTGGATGTGTTTATAGACCAAGCAAACATATTGAATACTCTAATTTCATTGACTTCCATGAAGACATAAGTTTAGCTCACCAAAATACTATCATAACAGGAGACTTCAATAATGACTTACTAAGCGAAAACCACTTCTCGCTGTCCATGCAAAATCTTGGACTATTCGCTGTTAATTGCTCGATGCCTACGCATTTTACGCGAACTAGTAGTACACTACTAGACATTTTTTTCGTTAGTAAGACGTCAAAAGCTCTTCTTTATGATCAACTTCTCCAATTGCAATTGGCGAAATAATTTCTATTTCTACCGTGATTTTATGCATATTGAATACGATCAGCTCGAGACTGCCGTTGATGCAGGGGGATCAGTGCATAAAATGATATCTAGTGACGAACAGATCAGCTTTCTGCAAGACAACATAAATACTCTCTTCGATCACTACGTGCCTCTTGTAAAAAAGTCTAAATCCTCTTCAAACCGTCCATGGTTTGATAAAGAGATACACAAATTAATTAGAGAAAGGAATTGTTTGTACAATAAATGGAAGATCTTCCGAACAGATGCGCTCTATTCTGACTACAAGAAACTGAGGAAAGACGTGAACTGAGCAATAAGGGCTCAGAAAGTTCAATACAATGAGCACAGTTTCAGCGTAGCATTCGGTTCCAAGCAAACGTGGAAACGTATCCGTGAAATAGGATTAATCAGCAAAAATAAGCTATGCTCCGAGTCTATAGACGCAAATGAGGTAAATACCAAGTTCTTAGATGTACCCACAAGCAATATATGCTATGATGCCTACAACGTGCGCTCGAAGAGTGTTTCTTCGTTTTGATTGTGTGGACGATTGTGACGTGGTACAGTCAATGCTTGCGATAAAATCTAATTCCGTTGGTTTTGATGGTATTCACCCTAAATTTCTTAAATGTATACTTCCTAAAACCGTACCTTACATTACTTACGCTATGAATACCATCATAACCACAGCTGTATTTCCTACCAGCTGGAAAAGAGCCGATCACGATTCTGTCTTACCTGTCCAAGGCTCTAGAGCACATAATGCATCGTCAAATAAACTCTTTCCTCAGGAAAAATTCTCTGCTTAATGAATACCAATCCGGATTTAGGTCAAACAGAAGTTGCATTACTGCACTTTTGAATGTCACAGATGATATCAGGCAAAACATGGACAAAAACCACGTATTTTTTCTTACTCTTCTTGATCACTATAAAGCTTTTCATAGTGTTGATCACAATCTTCTCCATCTAAAATTAAAACACTTGTTTAATTTTACACCCTCAGCGCTAAGCCTGGTTAAGTTCTATCTATCGGACCGATCGCAAGCAGTTAGTGTTGATAATGCATTGTGGCGATTTTTGCATGTGGTTAAAGGTGTTCTTCAAGGGTCGGTACTTGGTCCTTTATAATTCGTCCTGTACATTAACGACCTCCCCAAAGTATTACAACATTACGATATACATGTTTATGCTGACGACATCCAGTTGTATCTAAGTTGCCCGTTCGACTCAATTAATATATGCATTCAAAATCTAAGCAACGCCTTAAGTCATGTAAATGAATGGGCTGAAAGAAATGGCTTGGTGCTCAACCCAAGTAAATCACAGTGTATTGCGATCTATAAGAAATAATTTCCTCTTGACCGGTACGATAAAGTGGTATTGAATAATTCCGTAATACATTATGTAGACTCTACAAAAAACCTAGGCATCAACAGCGCAAGATACATATACGGTATAAAGCGTCATGATCACATTACACACTATGCCTTCAAAGTGAGCTCAATGTCTTTTGATAACTTATTAAAATTTAAGTGTCTTACAATGCTTCACCAAATTCTTGCCACAAACGAACCGTCTAATTTAAAGAACAGAGTGCTATATACTTGATCAGCTAGATCGCATCAACTCCTACACACAAAATTTAACTCGTGAATATCTGAACGTCAGTTTTTTGTCTTCGCAGTCCGTCTTTGGAACAGTCTTGACGTCAAGACACGAAATATTCAAAACCCATTGCATTTCAAAAGAGAATTACACAAAATATATGCCGAATGAGATGTGCCAATATGTATCTCTGGGCTCTATCTGTGGTCTTCTATCTTTTACCTACTATTTCATATGATTCCAACCCTGCTTTTCCTAAAACCTTAAACTTATAAAGTTTTAGTTATAAGCTTTTACTATGTAATCAAATCTTATTTACTTTTCACTTACTAATGTATCATAAGCTGAAATATAACCAATCGTTGTTGCTTGGATACTTTCTAAATAAATAAATAAATAAATAAATACATATGTATGTAAGTAGTAGCGGCACATTGGGTGAACTAAATGCATTCATACATACTTATTTATGTACAACTGTAGGTAATATTGTACGCGTCTTTCCAGGTTGGTTAAGTGCGGCTGATAAACCCATGTAGCATAGTTAAATACTGTGTACATACCTGCAATCAAAATGGGGAAAAACGTTACAATTTCTGCATGTGAAAAAAACTCTAAAATAAACATAAATTGTGGCTTCCAAGACATGTACGAAGTGATTAGCACAGCTGCATCCTTCAACATGTCAACTTGCGGGAAATTCCCCGATTTGCAGGGAATTTCGGTCGGGTATGTTATCTTTATATCTTAAAGTAACCAAATTAGACGGATATGTTAATGTTTAACCATTTGACCCTTTTTGGAGCGATCCACAATAAGAGTTTTCCCAGATGTAAGGTTTATATCAAATGAAAGCTAAGGTTTTGGGCTAGACTTGTGGAAACTTAGAATAAAATCGACTGACCAGTTTTTGAGAAAATTCCGAAAAGCAGCCCGATTTTTAGTTTTCAGGCGATAACGTTATGACATATTTATATTTTATGAGGACCTTTCTACTGATATCCATGTCAATAACATGGACTGAGTAGTGTGGCGTCAGTGGTAGTTTAAAAATTGCATTTTTTCGAATTTCAGGCAGCAGCCACGCCCACAAAGGCATACAAATCAAAACATCCTGGAACAAAATCTTCATAGTTTTTTTTGTTCTTTAATTCCTGCNCGATTTTTAGTTTTCAGGCGATAACGTTATGACATATTTATATTTTATGAGGACCTTTCTACTGATATCCATGTCAATAACATGGACTGAGTAGTGTGGCGTCAGTGGTAGTTTAAAAATTGCATTTTTTCGAATTTCAGGCAGCAGCCACGCCCACAAAGGCATACAAATCAAAACATCCTGGAACAAAATCTTCATAGTTTTTTTTGTTCTTTAATTCCTGCAAGTTTGAAAGAAATTAAATGAAGGTACGTACAGACGCCACATACATACCAAAGCATCTCGTAGTGGAGACACGAACCAAAAAACATTTACCTCTATATCTTTCCAACTGGTAGCCGGAGCGTAATATTTAAGGTATCGTTTAAAAGGTCTTGGCCTATAAAAAAATACTAAATATGTTGGGTGTACCCACATACCCCCTTAAACCGGCAAAAGCCAAAAGACGTTTTTTGTTTCGCAACACTTTAGCCTAATTTTTAAGAATCCGGTTAATCGTTTATGAAGCTTGGATTAATTTTCTGGACACACTCTGCAAGACCTTCTTAACGATATCTCAAACATGTCGATTGGACGTCTGGATAAAAACTTCCAAATCTCGTGTACATATAAACGAGTCATTTCAGCATGCTACTGTGGCTGCTTTCGTCACTCGCGCGCACTGCCGTGCGCTGTGATAACGTAAATATATACATTCTTTTTCATCTCGGACAAAAAATTTGGTGTCAAAATTTCGATTGTCTTCGCATTTTTCCTCTTTTCTTCTGGTATATGATCTGTAAAATTTTGGATTTTTTTGTGATTTTTACTAAATAATCATGTACTTCTTCAAACTGTTATATCTCGGGTTCTGTTCATCGTAGAGACTTCATTGTTACTCTCACAAAATACACGGTACCCTGGAAACAATTTCAACCCTCAAGTGGCTTCCCTTCGCCGATTCCTGTTGCTCCTATTTCGGGGGACCTCACATTTTCCAAAAAAAAAGAGCAAAATCCGTCGGGCGCTTTTTTTCTGTGATAAATCTTACTAATGCAAATATTACACAGGCCAACAAAAATTGGAAAAAATTTGGTTTCCTAAAGTATCAAAGCTGTTTTCGATCGAATTTTTTGTGCTGATTACGAATGTGTAATTACAAATTTTCCATCGGCTTTAGATTTTGAGAAAAACGTGGTTAAGATATCTAAAAATCGCGTTTTTCACAATATTTGAGAAGCCCTAGCAAAAAAACAAAAGGGGATAGAACCTTCCATTTAGGCTTAAATTAAAGCTAGAACTCTCGTCTACTATCCCTTTAAAAATATCATTCGTGCAGACTTGATGGTCACTTATAGTCATTTGTTAAATAGCAAAAACTGATTTGGGCGAAGTCTATTGTTCTATATATAACGAATTGTAAAAGTGCATGAATGGTCAGAATCACGAAAAAAATCGAACTTTAACAGATCATATCTCCGAAGAAAAAAAGAAAAAAAAATCCTTGAACACGTGTTAGCTTATTTCATGTATAGAACTCATAAACAAATTTGAAGCGAATAGGAGACATGACATAATTTTTCTTTTACGAAATCCGTCCGACTTGTATATATACATAAGTATAAATATGTTGTGGTATACTAATATTACTACACATATGTATATATCGTCTTTTAAAGTACAAAACCGCGTATCGTCATTCTGCAAAGCCCCGTGACATTTGCTGCCAAAAATTGGATTTTCTCACAAAAGCTCTTCGCTCAATCCTTATCCATTCGTCCTGAAATATACTATCCAGAAATGTGATTGTTTTATAAAAAAGAGATCCATTTGGACATATGAGTGTTTTTACTATCTATGATGTCTTATTTTTTACTTCTTGTAAAAATGACTGCGACTGCAATTTGAATGAATTTCGATTCCATAGTTTTTAGTTTATTCAGTTTTTAGTTAGCTTTTTAAACTGATATAAAATAAATACGGGTACATTTATAGTTCTTTGCTTAAAAACACAAAATTATTTTTATTTCTAGTATTCGCACTAACGCAAAACTACAAAACGAGAACGAAAAATGACACTGAAGAGGGCACAATGCCGAAACCGGTTTGTCTGCAAACCAAACTTGACAAGGGATGCCGGAAATTCGTTCCAAAATAAATCACTAGAAAACTAGTTTGTTAGCATATTTTAATTAATGGTAATAATATTCCGAAATATCCCGGGATCCCGGGATTACCAATTTAAGACCACGAAATGGTTCGGGATTGGATGCCTTAAAAACTATATATTGTGTTCGGAACTATCGCTTGAAAATCTAGAGACAAACATAGACTTCTTTGGTGGAATCACAACCGGTCTCCTAGTATTAGACTCGATTACTGGCGGAACGGGTTTAGTAACTGAGTTACTAATTGAGGGTAAAGTAAGCATTGGAGAATTATATGGAGATGCCACAACTTCAACGGGAGAAGGGGAAGATACTTGAGGCACTTTATTATTAGAAGCGGAAGCACGTTCTTTTGGGGATGATGACTCCGATGTCTGTGCGCATGGGGAAGAAAGGCTAATTAAGTCAGTCGGAAGATGGTTCTGGCGTGGAACGATTATCCTTTCATTAGGCGGACTATGAAGGCGCTTACGTTTTGGCACACGAATATCCTTAATAGATTGTACGATGTCTAAGCATTTAAAGATTTAAACACATTTTCATAATGCTTAAATTTTTCGGTCAGCACCGACAACTCTCTCCCTACCTTTGAAAAACCATTTCTGGTAGTGATGTGCTGAATTGTCGGTACCCAATACTCGGTGTTGCGCCAGATTTTATAGTTTTTGAATTTCTAATTAAAAATTAGTTATATAAATATAAATATATTGCGAAATTAAATTAATTATATTTACCTCATTTACGAATTAAACCTATTGTCTAACATACTTACCTCTCACACATATACTTACCCGATTTATATTCAACTACCTATTTACTCTATACTTTCCTTATTTACATATCAATACATGCATACTTACATTATTATCGTACCTAATCTCTTTAAGACGTTGAACTCATATACTTCTTATTCATGTACATATTAACAACTACCCTAAGCCGTTAGTTTTAAGTCGTAGGCTAAGTGAGATGAAATTGCAAAGAAATAAATCACTTGTAAAGTATCATTGAGAAAGCGCGCATCGTTCGTTATTTAATACGAGGAAATAGGCATTTGTTGTTGCTATCGCGCACTCCCTGACAACCACAAAGTTTAAGCAAACTGATTTCTTAAAAACGCTTAAGGATTTTTTCACTCGGTATCCAATACTTTCTTTTCGGAACCCGGAACCGATTCGATACATTAAACCATTTTCATTATATATACACTTGTGGTCAGCTGATTAAGTTTAGTCACATTTTGACCAGTTTAGATTACTTCTATTTTGTATATTTAGTGTTTATCATTTTTTTTATAAAAGTCTAGCACATTACATAACCACCACCACATTAATCCACATTTCAACCTTTTAACAAAAATTATAAAACTAACAATTACACCTACAAATTTTAAACTTTTTATTAAAACCTTTTAGAATAATTTTAGGTATACAGTTTATAGCCCATTATATTTTAGTAAGTTAAACTGCAAATTTTAAAATGCTAAAACATCGCGTCGATTTTTAACAATTTTTTTCTGCTGACGGGCCATAGCATTTTCCTCCATATAAAAGTAATTGGCGAGCATAATGTTTAATTAAAAACCAACGTAATTTTCTAGCTTCTTGAAATTTGCACTTTAACCTACTAAAATTTAATGGGCTATACAACTGCATAAAAAGTTTAAAAGTTTTGAGTGTAATTGTTAAAGTTTGTTTAATTTTAATAAATTTTGTACGCAGTTTGAAGTTTGTTTTATTATGTTTGATTTATGTGGTGCTGATTGTGTAAAGTGCTAAACTTTTATACAAAAAATTATAAACAATTTTTTTGAGCTTGAGGCCGTTTTTAATAAAAAACGTATTGTGGAAAAGCTAGAATAATTTGAAAAAATTGTAGACTTCTTTCAGTAGGATTCGAACCGACGATCCCACTAACTCAGGCAGTTGCCTACGCACAGTGTTAAGTTCGCCTTGTAAATTATCGTTGCTTTTTTCCCACTTTTTCATTTGTTAAGCCAACACAATCAAGCGCAGCTATTCCGTGGCAATTCACTTGATCATGTGGTTGTTGGTATTGTTGGTTTTTGCTAATAATTCTATTTTTAGAATGTTTAACTTTTAGGTGTGCTCGTCCTCAAGTTATTTGTTTTTGTTATTTTATGGCCTTATAACAATTATATTCAACAATTTTTATTGAGCTTGAGGCCGTTTTTAATGAAAAACTTATTGTGGAAAACCAACAATAATTTGAAAAAGTGGTAAAGTGATAGCTCTTTCGGAAATCACCACATTTCCTCATCAGACTTCTTTCAGTAGGATACGAACCGACGAGCCCACTGACTCAGCCAGTTGCCTACGCACTGTGTTAAGTTCGCCTTGTAAATTATCGGTACTTTTTTCCCACTTTTTCATTTGTTAAGCCAACTCAATCTAGTGCAGCTATTCCGCTGCGATTTACACTTGATCATGTGGTTGCTGGTTTTGTTGGTTTTTGACAATAATTCTATTTTTACAATGTTTAACTTCTGGTGTGCTCGTCCTCAAGTTATTTGTTTTTGTTATTTTATGGCCTGATAACAATTATATTCAACAATTTTTATTGAGCTTGAGGCCGTTTTTAATGAAAATCTTATTGTGGAAAACCAACAATAATTTGAAAAAATGGTAGAAGTGATAGCTCTTTCGGAAATCACCACATTTCCTCATCAGACTTCTTTCAGTAGGATTCGAACTGACGATCCCACTCACTCAGACAGTTGCCTACGCACAGTGCTAAGTTCGCCTTGTAAGTTACCTTTGCTTTTTTCCCAATTTTTCATTTGCTAAGCCAACACAATCAAGCGCAGATATTCCGCTGCAATTTACACTTGATCATATGATTGTTGGTTTTATTGATTTTTGTTAATAATTCTATTTTTAGAATGTTTAACTTTTAGGTGTGCTCGTCCTTAAGT
>NW_016160485.1:30427-53305 GCF_001687245.7 Rhagoletis zephyria | reverse complement strand
ATAGCTATTTCGGAAATCACCACATTTCCTCATCAGACTTCTTTCAGTAGGATTCGAACCGACGATCCCACTGACTCAGCCAGTTGCCTACGCACAGTGCTAAGTTCGCCTTGTAAGTTATCTTTGCTTTTTTCCCAATTTTTCATTTGCTAAGCCAACACAATCAAGCGCAGATATTCCGCTGCAATTTACACTTGATCATATGATTGTTGGTTTTATTGATTTTTGTTAATAATTCTATTTTTAGAATGTTTAACTTTTAGGTGTGCTCGTCCTTAAGTAATTTGTTTTTCTTATTTTATGGCCTTATAACAACTATATTCAACAATTTTTATTGAGCTTGGGGCCGTTTTTAATGAAAAACTTATTGTGGAAAAGCGACAATAATTTGAAAAAATGGTAGAAGGGATAGCTATTTCGGAAATCACCACATTTCCTCATCAGACTTCTTTCAGTAGGATACGAACCGACGAGCCCACTGACTCAGCCAGTTGCCTACGCACTGTGCTCAGTGCGCCTTGTAAATTGTCGTTGCTTTTTTCCCACTTTTTCATTTGCTAAGCCAACATAATCTAGCGCAGCTATTCCGCTGCAATTTACACTTGATCATGTGGTTGTTGGTTTTTTTGGTTTTTGAAAATAATTATATTTTTAGAATGTTTAACTTTTAGGTGTGCTCGTCCTTAAGTTATTTGTTTTTGTTATTTTATGGCCTTATAGCAATTATATTCAACAATTTTTATTGAGCTTGAGGTCGTTCTTAATAAAAAACTTATTGTGAAAAGCAACAATAATTTGAAAACAATGGTAGAAGGGATAGCTATTTCGGAAATCACCACATTTGCTCATCAGACTTCTTTCAGTAGGAATCGAACCGACGATCCCACTGACTCAGCCAGTTATCACAATCTTACCAGTTGTTGTGGCTACATTGTAAATTGGGAATATTATTATGATTTCCATTGTGGTTGTTGCAGAGGCAGATATTAATCCAGTGACTAGAACATTCAGATCCAAACAATGTGGATAAATGGATTTCTTTAACCATAGATTAATGACTTCAATGATCACTAAACAGCTTGTTTTCCATATTTGTGGGTATTGTGGATTCTTATTAGGAATTCCAATGTTTCGGTACCAAGTATCGAAAGTACAGAATACTTTTGATGCATATACATCTTTCGTTTCGGTAGGGGTAAAATTTGCGAAGCTGTAACGCATCTCCCAGCATAAAATTTTGAAGGGCTTAGCATGTGTATTTCAGCATAAAATTTTTATTTTCATTAGAAGCACCCGGTGTTTTTTTGCCAAATAATTGCATACATTTAGGCATATGCATAGCAAGAGGAAATGCGCTAAAATTGATTACTACTTCCGATTATTTAAACTCCGCACGTGCATACGGCTTTGTACCTATGCATGTAGATAAATATGTATGGACTCATTTGTTGCAACTGGGCATGAATCACGTAACTTTGAAGCGATAGTCGTTCAAACGATACTGACAAAACGATGTTGTCAAAACACTAATTTATGCATTTGTGTTGCTGTTACTTGTTACTGTTACTGTTACGTGAAGCAAAACTGGAATCGAGTTGACGATATCGCACAAACGATCAACAAATTTTTGATTTTTATGAAGCAAGACAATCTCGACACGATATCGTTCAGACGATTGTCGTCATACGTGATTCATGCCCTGGTTTAGTAGTCTATTTTGATAAAAAAGAAAGGCGAAAATTAAAAAAAATACCGATATCATTTTAACTGGGACCGTTGATAACTGATGAACATACATGAATATATGTATGTATAATAGGCATATGTATGGATGATATAATAGCTCTGATCCAATACTTTTCGTGTAAATTCTGGAAACAGGTCAAACAGCAAAATCACTCTCTGAAGTGGTAAAAAGTGTGTAACAGCGAAACGTACGGAACAAAAAAGCATCGGGTATAATCCTGCAATATGAACTGCATTCAGAAACTAAATTTAGGAATATATACAAATAAAAATACTCAAACTAAAAGCTCAAAAACAGTAATTGATGTGGTGTTTTCAAGATATTTTAACGCCTTTGAGTCACAACTATGTACAAGTATATGTTATCAATCATACCGATAATTTCACGCATTAAAAGAATTAAAAATGAAAATGAATAAAAAAATTAAATCAGCAAAATGAATAAAATTAAGTGAAATTAATGTTTAATTTCTAACCTAACCTACAGTTGAATGTATGTAACTGAATCGCCTAATAAGAGCTTTACATATAAAAGCATCATCCTACTTTTTGAGCTTAACTCCCTAATCTGTTATTAGAAAAAGAGATTACCGATAACCGATAACTTTTTAGTGTCCAACCTAGTTTTATCGATTATACTTGCGAAGAAGAGGAGGAATGTCAAATGTTAAAGTAAACAAAAATTGACGCTATTAAGGAAAATAGGTTTATAAAGGTATTTTTAATAAAATATTCAGTTAAAATATATTTAAATGGCATAATATGTGTTGCAGAAAAAAGTGACCACGGTGGCACAGAGAAGAAGTTTAACTTTTCCTCGAGTTGTGTGAATAACAAGCACAACCAATCTGACAGCTAACGAGCTTAGATTGAGATTATATTTATATGTAAACGTACTTTTATGCTTTTTCGTTNAGTGGTAAAAAGTGTGTAACAGCGAAACGTACGGAACAAAAAAGCATCGGGTATAATCCTGCAATATGAACTGCATTCAGAAACTAAATTTAGGAATATATACAAATAAAAATACTCAAACTAAAAGCTCAAAAACAGTAATTGATGTGGTGTTTTCAAGATATTTTAACGCCTTTGAGTCACAACTATGTACAAGTATATGTTATCAATCATACCGATAATTTCACGCATTAAAAGAATTAAAAATGAAAATGAATAAAAAAATTAAATCAGCAAAATGAATAAAATTAAGTGAAATTAATGTTTAATTTCTAACCTAACCTACAGTTGAATGTATGTAACTGAATCGCCTAATAATAGCTTTACATATAAAAGCATCATCCTACTTTTCGAGCTTAACTCCCTAATCTGTTATTAGAAAAAGAGATTAGCCATGCAAAATTATAACTAAAAATATCTCAGATTAAACCGATAACTTTTTGGTGTCCAACCTAGTTTTATCGATTATACTTGCGAAGAAGAGGAGGAATGTCAAATGTTAAAGTAAACAAAAATTGACGCTATTAAGGAAAATAGGTTTATAAAGGTATTTTTAATAAAATATTCAGTTAAAATATATTTAAATGGCATAATATGTGTTGCAGAAAAAAGTGACCACGGTGGCACAGAGAAGAAGTTTAACTTTTCCTCGAGTTGTGTGAATAACAAGCACAACCAATCTGACAGCTAACGAGCTTAGATTGAGATTATATTTATATGTAAACGTACTTTTATGCTTTTTCGTTCGCATATGTTTACACATCAAATTTCATGAGTACCTAGTACTCACTCCTTTTTTTAAGTCAGTACCGAGTATCGATCAACACTTAAAAGTACCGACTCAGCACATCCCTAATTTTTGGTTTGCCTAAACAGCTTAAAGAGATCAACTTCGGTTGACCTGCACTTTAAGCAAGACCAGCGAAGACCCTTGCCATCATTAATAGCGTCCAGAATTCTTCCTGTCGAATCAGCACACTTTAAATGGCAAACACCATCACAGAGCCAGCACGATAAGTAGCGTTCAGAATCGCTTTTAACTTGACAAATTATCAAGATCACAATTCATATTGAAAAATTTAATAACACTTATGTTAATAAAAAAGCAAACAAAATAAATGATAACAGTTTAGAAGCTGATGAAAAAGAATTATCAAAATCGGTCCAAAGTTATGCCGTAACATAGTACATTAAAAAAAATATATATTCCGACGACCTGATAATCTCCTCTTTGTTGTAAAGTTGGTTAAAAACAAAAAAGATTTCAGTTAACAACAAATGACTCGGCAAGATTAGATGTATGCTAGTGAAATTTAATTAAATTTAATATAAAATACAATAACTTTCACTTAGTTTCATTTATTTTTACGCTAAGATGCTCATAGGCACTTTTTATCACAACTTTAACTCAGAATTAGCACAATAAACTTTGCAAATAGAAAGCCAAATCACAGCTTGAGGTTTGCTTACATAAAAAAGGCGTGAGTACTAGGTACTCATAAAATTTGATGTGTAAACATATGCAAACGGCAAAGCATAAAAGTGCGTTTACATATAAATATAATCTCAATCAAAGCTCGTTAGCTGGCAAATTGGTTGTGCTTGGTATTCACACAACTCGGGGAAAAGTTAAACTTCTTCTCTGTGCCACCGTGGTCACTTTTTTCTGCAACACATATTATGCCATTTAAATATATTTTAACTGAATATTTTATTAAAAATACCTTTATAAACCTATTTTCCTTAATAGCGTCAATTTTTGTTTACTTTAACATTTGACATTCCTCCTCTTCTTCGCAAGTATAATCGATAAAACTAGGTTGGACACCAAAAAGTTATCGGTTTAATCTGAGATATTTTTAGTTATAATTTTGCATGGCTAAACTCTTTTTCTAATAAAAGATTAGGGAGTTAAGCTCGAAAAGTGGGATGATGGTTTTATATGTAAAGATATTATTAGGCGATTCAGTTACATACATTCAACTGTAGGTTAGGTTAGAAATTAAACATTAATTTCACTTAATTTTATTCATTTTGCTGATTTAATTTTTTTATTCATTTTCATTTTTAATTCTTTTAATGCGTGAAATTATCGGTATGATTGATAAAATATACTTGTACATACTTGTGACTCAAAGGCGTTAAAATATCTTGAAAACACCACATCAATTACTGTTTTTGAGCTTTTAGTTTGAGCATTTCTATTTGTATATATTCCTAAATTTAGTTTCTAAATGCAGTTCATATTGCAGGATTTTACCCGATGCTTTTTTGTTCCGTACGTTTTGCTGTTACACACTTTTTACTCTCACTTCAGAGAGTGATTTTGCTGTTTGCCATTTAAAGTGTGCTGGTTCGACAGGAAGAATTCTGGACGCTATTAATGATGGCAACGGTCTTCGCTGGTCTTGCTTAAAGTGCAGGTCAACCGAAGTTGATCTCTTTAAGCTGTTTAGGCAAACCAAAAATTAGTGATGTGCTGAGTCGGTACTTTTAAGTGTTGATCGATACTCGGTACTGACTTAAAAAAAGGCGTGAGTACTAGGTACTCATGAAATTTGAACGCCAAAGCATAAAAGTACGTTTACATATGAATATAATCTCAATCAAACATTAATTTGACTTAAATTCACATTAATTTCACTTAATTTTATTCATTTTGCTGATTTAATTTTTTTATTCATTTTCATTTTTAATTCTTTTAATGCGTGAAATTATCGGTATGATTGATAAAATATTCTTGTACATACTTGTGACTCAAAGGCGTTAAAATATCTTGAAAACACCACATCAATTACTGTTTTTGAGCTTTTAGTTTGAGCATTTCTATTTGTATATATTCCTAAATTTAGTTTCTAAATGAAGTTCATATTGCAGGATTTTACCCGATGCTTTTTTGTTCCGTACGTTTCGCTGCTACACACTTTTTACTCTCACTTCAGAGAGTGATTTTGCTGTTTGACCTGNTAATCAATTTTAGCGCATTTCCTCTTGCTATGCATATGCCTAAATGTATACAATTATTTGGCAAACAAACACCGGGTGCTTCTAATGAAAATAAAAATTTTATGCTGAAATACAAAAGCGAAGCACTTCAAAATTTTATGCTGGGAGATGCGTTACAGCTTCGCAAATTTAACCCCTACCGAAACCAAAGGTGTATACACATCAAAAATTGTATTTATTTAACAGCATATGGCCCAAATCGCAGAAAACGAAACCAAAGGGAAAAATTGTTTTCGCAGGTTTCGAAGATTTTTGATTATATCTGGGACCTACATATTAGAGGTTTACGCCGACAGTCTTTGTGGCGGCGGCGTGGTCAACTTCCAAATTATTCGGCGGCGGCGGCGACGCCGGCGCGTTTGGAAACGCCGGCGCTACTGCTCATAAGGTAGATTTCAAAGAGCCATGAGGCTACTAATCTTATCATTTCAACTCATCAGCGTTAGGCATTCCCCATGCCAATTATTCTATTATTATAATTCTATTTATTTCATTATTGAATTAGTTTTGAATTTANCATCAGTTATCAACGGTCCCAGTTAAAATGATATCGGTATTTTTTTAAATTTTCGCCTTTCTTTTTTATCAAAATAGACTACTAAACCAGGGCATGACGACAATCGTCTGAACGATATCGTGTCGAGATTGTCTTGCTTCATAAAAAGCAAAAATTTTTTGATCGTTTGTGGGATATCGTCAACTCGTCAACAGTTTTGCTTCACGTAACAGTAACAGTAACACGTAACAGCAACACAAATGCATAAATCAGTGTTTTGACAACATCGTTTTGTCAGTATCGTTTGAACGACTATCGCTTCAAAGTTACGTGATTCATGCCCAGTTGCAACAAATGAGTCCATACATATTTATGTACATACAATAGGTACAAAGCCGTATGCACGTGCGGAGTTTAAATAATCGGAAGTAGTAATCAATTTTAGCGCATTTCCTCTTGCTATGCATATGCCTAAATGTATACAATTATTTGGCAAACAAACACCGGGTGCTTCTAATGAAAATAAAAATTTTATGCTGAAATACAAAAGCGAAGCACTTCAAAATTTTATGCTGGGAGATGCGTTACAGCTTCGCAAATTTAACCCCTACCGAAACCAAAGGTGTATACACATCAAAAATTGTATTTATTTAACAGCATATGGCCCAAATCGCAGAAAACGAAACCAAAGGGAAAAATTGTTTTCGCAGGTTTCTACATATTAGAGGTTTACGCCGAAAGTCTTTGTGGCGGCGGCGTGGTCAACTTCCAAATTATTCGGCGGCGGCGGCGACGCCGGCGCGTTTGGAAACGCCGGCGCTACTGCTCATAAGGTAGATTTCAAAGAGCCATGAGGCTACTAATCTTATCATTTCAACTCATCAGCGTTAGGCATTCCCCATGCCAATTATTCTATTATTATAATTCTATTTATTTCATTATTGAATTAGTTTTGAATTTAAATCTTGTTACTTCCACTTGAATTACAATGTTGAGTGTATGGCGCTGATGATGGGCGAACAGAAGAAGGTCTGAGGTATATACATACATACATACACGGATCTCTATATTCTCTATAGATCCGTATGTACTATTTAAATTTAAACAAATAAAAAAATTTTAGAAGTTTAATTATTGGTGTAATTGATGTCGCTCTCAATAAATTTTCGCAATAATCTTATCAACCGTTATGTTAAATTACGGAGTTCTTACGATTTTTTGCGGATTACATATTGAAAACAAGTTTGGTCTACTTTTTTTCCAAAAGTTTAACCCATCAACTCGAACCAGAACGGGCCTTTTTGACCCACTGTTGAAAACAATGGCTTATAGATGGTTAAANCGCATTTCCTCTTGCTATGCATATGCCTAAATGTATACAATTATTTGGCAAACAAACACCGGGTGCTTCTAATGAAAATAAAAATTTTATGCTGAAATACAAAAGCGAAGCACTTCAAAATTTTATGCTGGGAGATGCGTTACAGCTTCGCAAATTTAACCCCTACCGAAACCAAAGGTGTATACACATCAAAAATTGTATTTATTTAACAGCATATGGCCCAAATCGCAGAAAACGAAACCAAAGGGAAAAATTGTTTTCGCAGGTTTCGAAGATTTTTGATTATATCTGGGACCTACATATTAGAGGTTTACGCCGACAGTCTTTGTGGCGGCGGCGTGGTCAACTTCCAAATTATTCGGCGGCGGCGGCGACGCCGGCGCGTTTGGAAACGCCGGCGCTACTGCTCATAAGGTAGATTTCAAAGAGCCATGAGGCTACTAATCTTATCATTTCAACTCATCAGCGTTAGGCATTCCCCATGCCAATTATTCTATTATTATAATTCTATTTATTTCATTATTGAATTAGTTTTGAATTTAAATCTTGTTACTTCCACTTGAATTACAATGTTGAGTGTATGGCGCTGATGATGGGCGAACAGAAGAAGGTCTGAGGTATATACATACATACATACACGGATCTCTATATTCTCTATAGATCCGTATGTACTATTTAAATTTAAACAAATAAAAAAATTTTAGAAGTTTAATTATTGGTGTAATTGATGTCGCTCTCAATAAATTTTCGCAATAATCTTATCAACCGTTATGTTAAATTACGGAGTTCTTACGATTTTTTGCGGATTACATATTGAAAACAAGTTTGGTCTACTTTTTTTCCAAAAGTTTAACCCATCAACTCGAACCAGAACGGGCCTTTTTGACCCACTGTTGAAAACAATGGCTTATAGATGGTTAAAATTTCCACCAAAATATGAAGCGCCAAATTTTTCTAAGGAGAACCGAATGTAATGAAAAATAATACTAATGTTTACCATGAAGGGGGAACTTTAACCCTGTGTAGAAAATATTGCGATGCGAGGGAGCAAAACTTTCCTGTGTTTAGGCAATNTATTTATTTAACAGCATATGGCCCAAATCGCAGAAAACGAAACCAAAGGGAAAAATTGTTTTCGCAGGTTTCTACATATTAGAGGTTTACGCCGAAAGTCTTTGTGGCGGCGGCGTGGTCAACTTCCAAATTATTCGGCGGCGGCGGCGACGCCGGCGCGTTTGGAAACGCCGGCGCTACTGCTCATAAGGTAGATTTCAAAGAGCCATGAGGCTACTAATCTTATCATTTCAACTCATCAGCGTTAGGCATTCCCCATGCCAATTATTCTATTATTATAATTCTATTTATTTCATTATTGAATTAGTTTTGAATTTAAATCTTGTTACTTCCACTTGAATTACAATGTTGAGTGTATGGCGCTGATGATGGGCGAACAGAAGAAGGTCTGAGGTATATACATACATACATACACGGATCTCTATATTCTCTATAGATCCGTATGTACTATTTAAATTTAAACAAATAAAAAAATTTTAGAAGTTTAATTATTGGTGTAATTGATGTCGCTCTCAATAAATTTTCGCAATAATCTTATCAACCGTTATGTTAAATTACGGAGTTCTTACGATTTTTTGCGGATTACATATTGAAAACAAGTTTGGTCTACTTTTTTTCCAAAAGTTTAACCCATCAACTCGAACCAGAACGGGCCTTTTTGACCCACTGTTGAAAACAATGGCTTATAGATGGTTAAAATTTCCACCAAAATATGAAGCGCCAAATTTTTCTAAGGAGAACCGAATGTAATGAAAAATAATACTAATGTTTACCATGAAGGGGGAACTTTAACCCTGTGTAGAAAATATTGCGATGCGAGGGAGCAAAACTTTCCTGTGTTTAGGCAATCACTAAGGAATGCTAACGTAATTTTCACACAACCACCTAGTACTTGTATACGTATGTGGGACCCCAGAATAAAATAACTTACGAATGTAAATATTAGCAAAAAATGAGTTTGTTTAAAATATTAAAATATTATCATTGTTTTATCTCCAATAATCGAGGAGTTAGATGCAAAGAGACCGCTTCTATTAAAACTGCTTTCAGAGATATTGGCGTTAAAGTTTTTGATGTGTTATTACTTTGTTGTTCTTGTAGTAGGTGTATAAAGAAGTAGTATTGTTGTAGTATTGAACAGAATTGTCTACTGCGGGAAAAAATCGTTAGATTACCAGTATTCGACCACAATTTAACTGTAATAAACGCTTTCGTCGAAAAATATGTTACCTATGTTTTTCCTGAGTCACGCTATTTTTGCAAAAATAAAGGAGACATTTTCTTGTCCAGTGGTCCAAATTATGCAGAAAAACTAATTTAAAAATTTAATTTTCATTTCGTAAAATTGTGGTTTTATACAAGTAGTATTTAGTTCCTTCAAACGATGTATTCATACATACATCATGAAAATTTTGTACAAAATTCCTTAGACGCCGAACGCCGCCGCCGCGCCGATATTTTTGTAACTCGGCGGCGGCGCGTGAGGAATGACAAAAAACGGCGGCGGCGTGGCTCGGCGGCGTATACCTCTAATACATATTCTAACGTAGGGATGCACAGCAGAGGTGCACGCAGTCGACGTCGCGGGCAAACTGCCTGCACGCGAGCGTGCTGGGCGAGGGGAAGTGAGCTGTACGGAGATGGCATCGTATACATATTAACCACTACACACTTATTTTCAAGTAAAAATGCGTGTGTGTATGTGTACTTTTGCGACAACTGAGCCAGTGTGGCATCAGGCCACCAGAAAAAGCCAATTTTTCCAAAACAAAAGCGCCAAGTTTTTATTATCATGTTTAATAATTTTTTTGATTCAGTAAAAAGTGTATATACATATCCATTTCCTCACGTTTTTATTAATAAATTAATTTGTATACATTTATAACAACGTAAAACATATTTAGTTTACCTATTCCTCACATTTTATTCAGTAAATGAATTCCATCTTAATGTAGAATATTAGTGTATAGTGTATACATACATACATATGTACCTATGCATTCAGTGTGCTTAAATTAAAAAAGCATCACTAAATAACGCACCAAACATTGAATTCCAATTATTTTGGCTTTTTGGTTTCCCAAAAGCACTAAGTTTAGTGCAAAATGCACTTCCTTGGCAACAGTGAGCTGAGCACATCAATGCTCAAACAGTGATGCCACACCAAGTATTGAGTAAATGCGCTATGTATATTTTTCTTTTAAAGCAAAAGTTCTAATAGGCGAGGGGATTGATTTTTGGTTCTTACATAGAACACTGGTAAGATTCACAAACGTATCTTAGGACAATAATCAACATTATTTGTAGACGAATATATTTGTGTTCGTATGAAATAGTAGCTTATGTCGGGAGGCTGGCTTTAGTAAAATGTACCATTTCCTATATTCTTTAAACCACAAGGAATTTTTTTATGAAACTTTATACGAGTATTGACTTGCTAGCATCGCCATTAAGATTACCGTCTTTTACGTTTATTTTCCAAGAGTTATTCAACGACTCGGCGCCAGTGGGTCCTTCGCATTGTAAAATGCCCAATACCCAAATCCCTCGCATGAGTTATTATCGGTAAAAAATTGGGTACGCTCAAATCTGGTATCGCTGCAGCAAGTACTGCGCCAGTGAAACAGTGTTGATATTTTAAGTACAATTGTCCTTTTTTAGTACAATTAATTTTAAAATGTACAAAAGTACAATTTGCCGATTTTAAGTACAATTTCAACATCAAAGATACTTTTGTGCCAAACGCTCAAATCTCTTCTAGCACTTTGATTCCTAATCCGTTTACATTTAAGTAAATGGATATACCTATATTTCATATTTGCTACAAAACGAAATTATGAATTGTAATTTTGAATGTAAACGTGATTGTGAACAGTAATATTAGTAACGTGCGTTATGGTGATTGCGATTTCTTATCACCGGCGGGTGAAATATCCCTCATTGCTATTTATTTTGAAAAATCTTTGGAAATTTACCTAATGGTGATCCTGCAGAAATAGAAGTAATTGAGCAATTCGGGGGTTGAAAGTAAAAAAATGTATGAAAATTCCATGCGTTGAAATTATAAATTTCCCTTGAGGATTTCCATTTTATCAATAGTGATCTCATTTTATGTTCATTAATATGAACTGACCTATATAGTGTATTAATGTTTTATGTATCATCATTGTCTTCATCTTTGACAAAATTACACGGTCCCCCGGTATTTATTTTATTTTTTTAAATAATTTTGAAATTTTTAAATAATTTTTGAATAACTTGAAAAAAATCAACAAAGTTTCATCAAATTTTCACAGTTTTTGTTCAGAATTTGTAGACATGTTTTGGGTTAACAATTTTTTAGCCCATTCATTCTAGTATCTATAATAAGGTGCAAGTTTGAAGTGTCTAGAATATACCATTGATCTTTTGAATTTTTCTGTTTGCGGTGTTGCGCACTTTCTTCCATATAACGAACATTCGCATTTTATGTTATATGGATGAATGCGCGTGTAGCGTTGTTGATTTTTATTCCAATATTATAAATTAAGCTTTATTTTATAGTTTTTCTTAGACAATGATAAATGATGTACACAAATTTCAGTATGGAAAAAAAGTGCAACACCTTCAACGAAAAAATTTCTCAAAAATCTACGCGAATTGAATGTACTATCTCGATCATTTAAACATCTCGGACTCGCCCACCACTAAAAATTATTATTTAAATCTAAAGCATATATTAAATGATATTTGATATTTGCTTTAGAGATGAAATTTCGACAAATTTGTTTAAACAAAAATGTTAAGCGCATATGCAGAATGTGGAAGTGAGATTCTTCTGCTTGCGTTTCTATGTTTATATCATTTATCAGTATAAGCACATACGATTAAGTGTAAAAAAAATATTTTTAATTGCGAATCCGAAAGAAATATTTTTTAGTTGCATTGAGTTACGCAAAAATAGTGCCGAAAATCAAACGATTGTGCTGAAGGTGCCGGCTGCTTCCGAAAGGGCCGAAAATGGCACAATGCACACTCATTTTCCATCACTGTCACACATACAATCTAACTATTCTGTTGACTTCGTTTTCCCCTTCCGATAACTTTTTGCTTCCGCGCTTGCCCAGCACCGCTGTGCAAAGCTTTGCACGCGCAGTCGCCCGCGACACATATGTGCTGATTTGGGCATCCCTATTCTAACGTATAAGACAATATAAATATTACCACCAACCACGTTCTCTGAAACATGAAAATTCAGTTAATCCTCAAACATCTTTAATTTAATGAAAATTAAAAATGCACAACATGAAATTAAAGGTTGTTTATATTTAAAGACCACCATTTTTTGTATTAGGCGCGGTGCATATTAGAGCGATACGATATGCGATACGATACGCGACATTGACATGCACTCAGTGCACATTAGAGCAATACGACACACGATACCATATGAGGTGTGATAGCAAACCGTGATATTATGTCGCAGCAGTGTATCTGTTTGGCAAAAATTTCGTATTTAGATCTTGCTTCACTGGACAAAACCTACCTGAAAATAACATGGCCACGTATTTGTACTTCATTATTTTTTGTAGCATTGTGCCCACAAATTCGTACTCTCTCGCTTTAATTTAAAAACTCTCTTCTTCTTCTTCTTATTTGGCGCTGTAACCGCCTAAGCGATTTTGGCCGAGTCCAAAACAGCACGCCAGTCATTTCTCTTCTGTGCTAACTGACGCCAATTGTAAATGCCAAGTGAAGCCAAGTCCTTCTCCACCTGGTCTTTCCAACGCAGAGGAGGCCTTCCTCTTCCTCTGTTACCAGCATCGCGGCCCGCGTTGAATATTTTCACAGCAGGAGCGTTTCTGTCCATCCGAACGACATGGCCAAGCCAGCGGAGCCGCTGAATTTTAATTCGCTGCACTATGTCTATATCGTTGTAAAGCTCATACAGCTCATCGTTAAATCGTCTGCGATATTCGCCATCACCAACGCGTAAAGGTCCGTAAATCTTTCGCAGAATCTTTCTCTCGAAAACTCCAAGAGCCGCCTCATCAGATGCTTTCATTGTCCATGCCTCCGCGCCATACACCAGCACAGGCATGATGAGTGACTTATAGAGTGTGATCTTTGTACGACGAGAGAGGACTTTACTTCTCAATTGCCTACTCAGCCCAAAGTAGCACTTGTTGGCAAGAGTGATTCTCCGTTGGATTTCAAGGCTGACATTATTATTGGTGTTAGTTCCAGTCAATTGAGATTAGTTCCGAGTTTATTGCATCAAAATTAGCTTTTTTGAAGTAAAAAGAGGGCGAAGAGTAGGCACATAGATTATCAAAACTGTAAAATTTAAATGAAATTGTTAAAGCTTTGTGATGTATGCTGTTTTGAGAAATCGGTGCCAGGTTCAATTCACAGTTAGATCTAAGATCAGTAGTAGTAAATACAAGACCTAGTGTTTTATCATTATCATTATAAAAGCTATTTATTTGTTCAAAATTGTTGGATGTGAAAAAGCTAGTGACTGATGATTCAGTATCGGATTTAATATTGAAAGGCGTCAGTTTGTGGTCCGCAGTAGACCAGACGATGCCTGGTAGATTGAAATCCTCTATGACAATAACCTGGCTATTACCGGTGATGCCGCTTGTTATGTACTCAATGTTATTTATGTGACGTTCGTAAATTAAGGAGTTAGAATTAGGTGGTATGTACGATAGGAAAAGGAAAACAGTTTTATTTAGGGATGTGCGATTAATCGGTTAATCAGTTTTTTAATTAATCATAATCCTGATTAATCAAATAATTTGATTATTCAGATTCTGGTTAATCAGATCCTGAGTAATTACTGTTTACTCAACAAAAAATTTATTGGAATTTGAAGAACTTTGTTCATTTCTTTCGAGTTTGCTTTCAAACCAACTGTACAAATATGTATGTTCGTTTGCACATTCAATATTTTTCTTATTAATAAAAATAAAATGCAAAACAAGTACGTACTATGTAGTAAATACTAATTAAATATCTATACTTCTATACTAATTATATAAAGAGAAGTCCCTTTTTTTTGTAACAGGTAATCTCGCGAACGGCTGGTCCGATTTTCATGAAATTTTGTATACAAATAGTTTTCGGTAACCACCATGTTTTAGGCTAAAAAATTTTTACTTTTTTTCGGGTACGTGGACCAGGGACCGGTCTATTCGAAAAAATCTTATTATAGTCCGATTTGCTTAAAATTTAGTACGTAAGTAGCTTTTTCGCATATATGACCCATTTTTTCCGGGAAGTAGTCCAAGGACCGATCTATTCGAAAAAATCGAATTTACGGTCGGATTTGCTTAAAATTCGGTGCACAGGTAGCTTTTTAGCATGTATTAGCATATGTGATAAATTTTTTCCGAGAAGTGGACCAGGGACCGATCTATTCCAAAAAATCGTATTTATGGTCCGATTTGCTTAAAATTCGGTACGTAGGTAGCTTTTTGCCTGGATAAGCTTATAGATTCCTGTTTTCCAATTTTCATGCAATTTCGAATATAAATAGCTTTAAGTAACGACCATATCAAGGGGCGAATTCGTCACTAGGCAAGATTTTTTTGCGCCAATCAGAAACAACGGATACTGTCAAAATATAATTATAATCTATAATATATCTCAACTAATATATATTTAGAAAGCCGTTTGTTAGTTTTCGCAAGGCTCGAGAGCTGCTGAACCGATTTTTTTGAAACTGCCACCTGCCGCACGTGTCCCAAGGATGGTTTTAGGCTGAAAAAAATCTATATGTAAAGGGGGCGTGGCACTTCCCATACAAACCGAATTTCTCATGCTACATATCTCTGAAAGTGTGCATGGTAGAGTTTTGGAAATTGGTATGGAGATATACGAAATCAATCGCATACCCTTGGAGAAAAATTTTAGCTATTGTAAAAAGGGGTGTGACATCTCCCATACAAACCGAATTTTTCATACTGCTTATCTCTGGAAATTTTTTGGTAGAGTTCTAGAGTTTTGTATGGAGATGTACGAAATAAATCGCATACTCTTGCAGAAAAATTGGAACTATTGGAAAAGGGGTCGTGGCATCTTCCATACAAACCGAATTTTTCATACTGCCTATCTTTGGAAGTGTTCATGGTAGAGTTCTGGAACTTGGTATGGAGATATACGAAATCAATCGCATACTCATGAAGAAAGAGGGCAGCTGTTGGAAAGGGGGGCGTGGCACCTCCCATATAAATCGAATTTTTATACTGCATATCTCTGAAAGTATTCATGGTACAGTACTGGAACTTCGTATGGAGATATGTATATAGTTGAAATCAAGCCCATACTCATGGAGAAAATTTGGGCTATTTGAAAAGGGGTGTGAGGCCTACAAACGTACCGACCTTTAGCTATCTTTGAATGAATTTTTTTATTCTTCTGTAGGTGTGTTTGTGAGTGAAATCCTCCTAAATGGTTGTACGGATTTTAACGAAACTTTTTGTGTATTTGAGTGGGTCTCTGGATGGTTTAGTTTCACAATTTAATCCGACAGTTGGCGCTGTAGTTGAGTTATTACTAAAAATCTTATTTATGATCCGATTTGGCTAATGTTTTAAATATGTATGCAATACTATTGCAAAAACGTGCTGCCAAGTGGTGCTGAAGTCGAGCTATTACTAAAAATAGCCAAGTGAGAAAAGGGGCCGTGAAGGTCAGATTAAATCGACCTGTTGCACCATTGAGTATATCGAACGCTCCTGCGTTGCAATTGGCCCAATGGATGTGATTTTCCAATATTATTATGCGTTCAAACTTTTAAGGTATTTCGTCTGAAATAAGTATATGTATATTGCATTTCTGTAGAACAATGATTCGCACCCATTTTGAAATTGCCACCTACTATACTGTAAAGCTTCTAGGACATTCACTATAGAACCGGGTCATTGTTGCCGCCAGGGAGTGAAGAGGAAAAAATTTATTTCGCTTTGCGAATAACCGTGCTATGAAATGCCGCACAACTGGAGAATTTCAAGAACGGATATAACACTTTCCTTAGGTTATTTAAAGCGGCAAATGACCACCAATCCTTAATCTTAGCAGACAAATATGCCAATGAAAATCGTAAACGTGAATTGTTGGTAAAAATGTTGGACCAAAAAGTTTCAATAAAATATATAAAAATTTTGGGCGGGACGAAGTTCGCCGGGTCTGCTAGTATACATATATACGTATATATGCACTAAGCGAAATAATTATATCGGACAGCGAGTACTCCATGATTTTTGAACAATTCTCCAGTTATATAAAATAAAAGAAATTGAAATTGCTAATTCATGCAACCGCTTTACTCAACGAAAAATAACTGTATTCATAAAACTATGATCTGCGAGTTATATGTCAAACTTGCGCCCTTTTTAGTATATGCTTTATTGCGCAGTGCGAAATAAATATACCAGACACGTGTGGAACTTATTTAAAAAGAGGTAAATTGATAAATTTATATGCATGAAAGATGTGTCAAGTAAAATTAAAAGCTTTATAATCTACATATTTAAAAGAGTAATTAAAAACTTTTAGTGACAAACCGAGGAATGCCATGAGGAACCTCTTTATCTGAGGAGGAGCGAACGGAAATACTAAATTTAAGGCTGAAAGGATTTTCCATCAGGCAGACTGCTACAAAAATAAATCGCAATAAATGTACCGTCAATAACTACCTTCTAAATCCAGAAAATTATAGGAAAATCAAACGTTCTGGCCGCCCATCTAAAATTGACGAACGACAAAAAAGGCAAATAAAACGGCTAGCGGTCAACAAAATGATTAGTCCAACGGAAATACGACAGCAATTGAGTCTTCCTATTTCCACCAGGCGCCTTCAACAACTTTTAGGTCAGGAAAAGTCGTTGAAATACCAAAAAAGATTGCCACAACCTCGCCTATAAAATACCACGTAATAAATTTGCTAGGTTAGCGTTCGCCGAGAAATACAAATTTTGGGAAATTCAGTGGCAATCCGTCATCTTCAGCGATGAGAAGAAATTCAACATGGATGGTCCCTATGGAGGTTAAAAATATTGGAGGGAGGTTCGTCGAAACCGCGAGACCCGGCACGCTGGGAACATTAAGGGAGGCTCTTTAATGGTATGGGCAGCCTTTGGACATTGTGGACAGTCCCCAATATGCTTTGTAAACCACAAAATTCAAAACACTATTGCAATCTCTTAGACAACGTTTTGGGGATGATCTATTGGGTTCAGATTGGATATTTCAGCAAGACAACGCGGCAAGCCATGCATCCAGAGAGACAAATAATTTTTAGCATCAAAAAATATTTCGACTCTTGACTGGCCTGCGGTAAGTCTTGATCTGAACCCCATAAAAAACTTGTGGGCTATATTATCTAAAAGAGTGTATAGCAATGGACGCCAATTTGACACGCTATCACAACTAAAACCAGCCATCCAAGAAGAATGGCAAAAAAGTGATATTTCTCTTCTTCAGACCCTAGTTAGCTCCATGAACAGGCGTGTAATGGAGGTAATTAGTAAGAAAGGAGAAAAGACTCATTACTAAAATTAATAGATATTCTTTAATTTATAGAACTTGAATATTTGAGTTTTGTCCGGTATACATATTTCGTTTGGGTGAACCATATATTAGTACATATTGAAGAAAAATTTTTGGTTGTCCGGTATAATTATTTCGCTTAGTGTATATATGAATATATGCATAAATTCTTTTCTATTTTTATATACAAACATATGTATGTATTAGGGATGTTGCGAATGTGGAATTTCAGACATCCGCGGATGCGAATATCTAAAAGCTAACATCGGCGAATGCGGATGTTTGGTATTTTTAAGAAACAATTAGAAACTAGCTTAATGGCGAGATCGTTGTTTAAACAGTACTTACAGCCAAACCAGATGTGTCAGGTTTCTCTAAAGCTTTTTAAAAAAAATTCTTCCTTCTCATTCCTTTGGCTATTTCAAAATTTTGGGAATCTGTAACTTCATTCGTTTTTCGATTTTAGCTTTTGTAATTCATTTTTAATACTTTCTCTGCGACTGGTTTGAAAAATGTGTGCTTATAGCGAGCTAAATAGGTGGATATGGAAAATAAAAAATTATTATTTTCCAGGAATGAAAATTTTGAACAAAATTCTTTTTTCAAAGTCGGGGCTGCCAGCCGAATCGGATCAGAATATTGTGCCCCGTTTTTTATAAGCATTTGAATATCAGATAGCTACGTAATTCTTATCTAATTAAAGGTTAGACCTACATAATTATTTGAGCATCGATTCTCTTTATAGCAGACATTGATCATTTCTACTGGAAATCCCTAGTGAAGGAGCTTACTCTTTGACTTTAAATCGCAAAGAAGCGGCAGTTTTACCACAGAAGTTTTTAGCAAGGATCCAATGTATATCCCTATGAAAAAAATATTGCTCGACAAGTAAACAAAATTACCGTTTTTTTTATTTTTGCTAAAAATAAATTCCCCAAAGAGCCTCATTTGAAAATATTGAAACCAATATAAGTAGCATCACTTTTGTTACGGAAATACCCTCACGACCACAGGCAAAAATATTGGCTACAATTCGTCATTTTGCTCGCCATATATACGTTTTGATTATTGCGAATGCGAAAGCGAAAGCGAGTATTAACATTAATGCGGAAGCTCCGCGAATGCGAATATTCGCAACAACCCTGGTATGTACGTATGTCAAACAAAATATAACAGAAATTACTCAGATTTCTAGTTAAACAGGTTATGATTAATCAGTTTGCCGATTAATCAAATTTGTTAGATTCTGATTAATCAATATGCAATTAATTGGAAAATTAATCATTTTGATTAATAGAAAATAATTATTCTTTGATTTATTAATTATCCGGATTTCGATTAATCAGCTTGTTCGGTTAATTGATTAATCGCACATCCCTAGTTGTGATTGCTTTAACAAGTACTTTAAAGTGTCGTTATTGCATTAACAAGTATTGTAAAGTATTTGTTGTACTGGGTGGCGCCGAATGAGCTATATGGTTTGAATTCTTTATAACAGTTTTTTTTTACTCTATGCCAACGGGATCCACGCCTGGAAATGACCTGCCATCAGCGTTGCCGAATGCTTTTGCTGAAAAATCGTCATTTTACCTTGAAAAAATCGTAATTTCGGCCAAAAAAACCTCAGATATTTGGTTATAATACAGGGTGGCGCCGAATGAGCTATATGGTTTGAATTCTTTTTAACAGTTTTCTTTAGGAATATTTGAAAGAAAGAGTGTACGTTAACAAAGCAAGCNTGAGAGTTTTCTGCTGGAAGAATACGCGAATGTTTATAAGGTACAATCGCTGAGAGACAAATTTAAGAATTTTGACGTAAAATTTCTCTCGCCGTCATTTCAGTTGATTGTTTTTATCATCGTATATATTACAAGTATGGAATCCTATGCCACGTATGTGCGAAGCAGAAAATGGACATCACTTACAGGATATCATTTTTCAAAGCTAATTGCAAAATATTCCCCAATAATATAGTGTATTTAAAAAAAAAAATATTATAATAATCGCATAAATAAAAAAAGTTACAATCCATTTAAACCATATAGCTCATTCGGCGCCACCCTGTACAATAAAGTTTTTTGTACTGTTATTTGGTAATTTTGAGCGTTTATTTAACAATCCAATGATACGAATCCGAGTCATTTTGGAAATCCGTCAAGTATTGAAGGATAAACGTACCAATATCATAGAAGAAATACATGTACGAGTCGATCCGAGTAGCTGACACCATGATAAAAATATTTATAAGGCATGGTACAATAATTACAGGTATTGTCTTCCCAGAGAGCACATAATCCGATCTGCCTTATTTGAAAACCAACATTGTCGCCCACACTAAAAAGTTTACTGCTAGGGAAAGGGATATTTCCATACCCTATACACCATATATGTACAGTGTACGCGTACTTTATTTGTACACGTACTTTTTAAACAAACCTTCTTGCATTTAATTTGCAAAAGCCGAAAGAAAACATTTGCTTAGGGCGTGTGTGAATCGGTAACAAATTTCTATGGGCAAAGCTGTTGAATAATATTTTTACTATGGTGACAGTTTTGCCAATCTGCTGTGTGAAATGAAATCTTGTTTGATAGCAGTAAATTTTTGATAACCGCAGATTTATGCGGAATAAAACATTACAAATTGAAGTGGAATTAATATTTTAAGAACACATCTACCATCGTTGATTGCAATTCATCAAGCTGTTATTTAACGAAAAATTACAAACATCAACAATCTTTGCGATTGTCATAATTTTCTATGCATTTGTCAAAAATTTCACTAGCCTCACCAGCTACTGAAATTTTATTCACCTCTGTCAAAAATTTACTCGTCGCGAACTTTGTTTTGTAGATTTATTATTATGATTTTTAAGTTTGAAATAACTTATAAGAACTGCAAATGTATGGGAAGAAAGCAAATACTCATTTACACACTTGCTTATCAAATTGCTTTAGGAAAACTTTTAATGTATACTCTTCATGTTTTATGTTTTATGCTTTGGTATGTAAACAAAACTTCAATCAGCTGTACTTGCAAGTTTTTGCTAGTTTTGCGTTCACGTACTTTTGCTAACATTTCTCTCTTTAAGAGAGAACAGATAAAATTCATTAGAATTTCGCTGCTGAGAGTTTTCTGCTGGAAGAATACGCGAATGTTTATAAGGTACAATCGCTGAGAGACAAATTTAAGAATTTTGACGTAAAATTTCTCTCGCCGTCATTTCAGTTGATTGTTTTTATCATCGTATATATTACAAGTATGGAATCCTATGCCACTTTTTGTCTATTCTCTTTCTAACAGCGGCGTGCCTGCCAAACTGTAAAGCATGATGGCGGCAGTGTTTGACAGGCACGTTCGACGATGCGAACGGCAATGGAAGATGGATGACATGAGAATGAAATAATTATGAGTTAGCAGAATGTCGAAGCAAAAGCGAATCTGACAATGCGAATGACGTTAAAATAAAAGAAATGTAAAACAGCGAAATGTCGAAATAGAAGAAATAGATGACAGGCACGTATTCAAGGGTTTCGTGTAACAAAAAGTGTTGCTGTGTTGCGCCTTTCAATATTTAAAAAATTTTGTAATGTAGTTAAATGTACGCATACACTTTTTACCTAGTTGGCAAAAGTACATATTTCGCCAGCCAAGATATATATATTTACATATGTATATAGGGTGACGCTATAAGATTCCTTTATAAAAACGATATATGATAATGGCCTTATTTATAAAAAAATAAAATAGATTTAAATAGCTCTGTACAGTGACATCTTTATAAAAAATTCGATTTCTTAATTCTTTATGAATTTGGGTAAAATTGTTAACTTAACTTTGTTTGCACTCTTTTGTTGTTTATTACTTTTCAAAATTTTATTTTCTTTAATAGCCCTTTGACTGAAAAATTGCCTGCTTCCCACACTTCTGTGGTGCTTTTTTAATGTAGTTATTATTCTGTTCACATCTAAATTTCCATGCATTTTATGTCATTGCCCATAGATTGTTTTGCGGCATTTCCTCTGAACCTTTTTAAATACATTCATAAAAAATTACTAATTTTGGTTTCTTTTTTCATCCATTACATTACATAAGCAAACGTCAAGCTGTGAAGTTCTACTGCTCTGATTTCTCTTTGTATTTTGCAAAGTTTATTGTGCTAATTCTAGTAAAAGTTGCTATAAAAAGTGCCTACGAGCATCTTAGTGTGATAATAATTCGAAGCTAAGTGAAAGTTTTGTGATTTTTGTGGTTTATATTAAATTTAATTAAATTTCACTAGCATACATCTAATCTTGCCGAGTCATTTGTTGTTATCATTGTTGTTGTAATTCCTTTGTAGTTAACTGAGATCGTTTCTATTTTTGCACATTTCTTTTTGCTCTTTTTGTTTACTTCTTTTAGTATTTCTTGTCACAGCTGTTTGCGTTGCGTTTATTAAGTGTCACAATACAGTGATACTCAAACTGTTCGCTACATATATTTTTAAGCTAAATACATCAGCTCCTAAATTGTTGTGTGTGTTGTGTTAAACTTATTTTGGGGACAAAAGTGTCTTAATACGCGTGAGGGAACATTAAAGCTAACATCAGCCAGAAGAGACGGACGTGAAATTGAGCCTGTCAGTAATTTAACCATAAAAATTATACCAAGCATTTCCCTGCGACTGGCAAGTGTAGGAAGGTTAATAAGTTTTAAGCGACTCGTATAAGGTGGAAGACTATA
>NW_016160485.1:24879-27851 GCF_001687245.7 Rhagoletis zephyria | reverse complement strand
ATATTTCTGAAAGCTTGTAAAACCAATTTTGAATTGCACGACCCACTCCGTTGCTTATGCCAGGATTTTAACTCTCATTCCAGCACGTTTGATATATCAGATCCGCTTTTCAGCATTAAGAAAGCGATACTCTCCTCTCTCAATAAGTGAATTATTGACATAAATACATAAAATCAGCTGATGAATTTAGTTCTGTAGCTGAACAGTTTTAGATCTCGACACTTAACAAACTCCTGCCTATCGTGACTCGGCACAAAAATTTAAAATATTGGTTCCGTACGTCATGCGGACTGCGCCCCTCGTGCGGATGGACGGGAATGGAGGGTAAAAACCGTTGGGATTATTATTATTATTATCCTGGGCGGGTACATATGTATGTATGTAAAATGAATTTAAAAACGTCATGTAGCCAATATACACGATGCAGCGACCAAAGCTGGCACCGTCAGACATTTCTTTTAGGCACATCAATATTACATAGTTACATCCCGAGCTAATAAAAGGAAGGTAAAAAGGCAATAATATGACTATCGAAAAAGAGAATATACCTAAGAATGGCGGCGTCTTGCACTTATTTGCAAATAGTACCACTTATCAATACTTATTTGCGTGATTTAGTTATTTGCAAATAAAAAATTAACCCAGCGTTTATACGGCAAATTTTACCATTTTGCAAATTGTTATTTGCAAATAATACGTGCGTATAAACTTAGTAAATGCCTTAGCTCAGTAGAATCCCTGCAAAAATTCAATGACCGTTTCACAAATCAATTTCAGCAATTTTACCAATACATATATGAATCCGCCGGTAAAGATTTGTGGAAAGAAACAACATCATTCAATATTTGTACTTTAATCATTTACTTTATTCACTCGCACATATCGTGTACATAGGAATGTTGAATGTTTCGTTTTACCGAAGAAGAAGAAGAACACCAAAAGAAGAAAACGGTGTTACCCAATCGATAAATTATTAAATTCAATTCCATAAGTTAGGTTTTTTTGTTGGCTCCAAAGATTTCTTTCCGCGGTGGCAGCATGACGTATGCAACTAAAAATTATCATTTTCGCTAAAAGTGGACGCGCCCGCCATATTGCAGAAACCGAGAGAAAATAATTATTAAATTGGTACAGGTGAGTTAAGCGATATAAATCAAACAAAAAATGAAGAGAAAAACGTTTAGTAACGAAATGTGCAAACTAAAAAAAGAATGTGAAAGAAGTGCGTTGAAATATAAAAGCTTACCCGAATTTGCGCAAGCTGATGGGGAAGATGGCGGAGGTGCCGCGTCTGCGCCATATTCTAGCCCCGAAAATTCTTTTTCATTTTCCGATTCAGAATGCCGGTCGGAAAATGAAATAGAATGTATAACAAGTGCAGAAAAGTGTAAAATTTTAAAATTATGGGCAATTGAAAATAATGTGTCTCAAGCAGTGTTGAGCAATTTGCTAAGCGCTTTAAGAAAAATAGGCATTCATGATTTACCCTTATCAGCAAAAACTTTGCTTGAAACTACAAAAAATAAATCGGTTATTAAGAATATTTCGGGTGGAGAATTTACGTATATTGGTATTCAAACGCATTTTGAATCTCGTTCATTTCCATTTTTAAATGAAAAAGATCAAGTTTTAATAGATGTTGGAATAGATGGTTTAAAGCTATTCAGAAGTTCAAGTAAAGTACTATGGCCTATTCTTGGTTCAATCGTTGATTTTCCAAAAGAAAAACCTTTTACTATTGCCTGCTTCTCAGGAAAACAAAAACCAAGCAATGTTAATGAATTTATGAAAGATTTTTGTGACGAAGTAGTATGTTTAAGAAATAACGGTTTAAAAGTCGGTTTGATTAACCCCATTTTGAAAAGATTTAATGTTCGTTTATTTACGTGTGATTCGCCCGCGAGAGCTTTTGTGACTGGGGTTCAAAATCATAATGCGAAAAAGGGCATTGGGAATGCCTGCTGTACATCGTGTATTTCGTTTGGAAACTGTTTTTGTTTTTTTTTTTTTACATACATAGATATTCAGCTTTTCCTTTATTTCATAAAGATGAAGTTAGTGAAAAAAATGTAGCCGCTGCGCAGCAGAAACCTAATTTTACATCGCTGTAGTAGCATGCAGAATAAGTACAAAGAAATTTCTTTTTCGCTTCATGCAAATTCTGCACAAAACAAAACTCAACAATGGGTGCGTTCATAAGACGTAGCTGTTTAGCTCATCTGCTACGAAACCACGATGCAATAATACGAGGTATTATCGGTTGACAACTTCTCGCCATATTGACTGCCTTAGCTGAATGAGTGTTACTCCTCTAACAATTCTTTGCCTAATAATATAGTTGATTTTTTTCTTGTTTTTTCTCTGTATACACATTTTGTTTTCTCAAAAAGGTGTTATATCTTGTTTTATTTCATTTCATTGCGAATATACTATAAAAAAGGGAATTTTGTTTAGAAGAAAATATGAAATCTTATATTTTTCCCCCAAATTTCTTTCCGTTTTTCTTCTTATTCTACTGAGCTAAGGCAGTTACTAAGTTTATATGCACGTATTATTTGCAAATAACAATTTGCAAAATGGTAAAATTTGCCGTATAAACGCTGGGTTAATTTTTTATTTGCAAATAACTAAATCACGCAAATAAGTGTTGATTAGTGGTACTATTTGCAAATAAGTGCAAGACGCCGCCATTCTTAGGTATATTTTCTTTTTCGATAGTCATATTATTGCCTTTTTACCTTCCTTTTATTAGCTCGGGATGTAACTATGTAATATTGATGCGCCTAAAAGAAGCAGCGATTTCTATTCTCAACCTGATGACAGTACGAATCGCAATTATAATAGGGATGTTTTAGTTTTTATACCCGAGCGCACTTGTGCACAAGGGTATTATAACTTTGTTCACATAACGGTTGTTTGTAACAGGCAAAACGAATCGAGATAGATATAGACAAATGTATACATAAATGATC
>NW_016160485.1:19211-21107 GCF_001687245.7 Rhagoletis zephyria | reverse complement strand
GCACCCAGACAGAAAGAAATTTAAGCTTATCATTCATTACGTTAATGTTTACTTTATTTACTAGAAGATGCAAGAGTTTTTTGACCACACCTAAATCAACGAGGTGCATGGGATCTAAAGGAAATTGAGAAACCATTCCAAAACCCGCTTCTTCTAAAACATTTTCTTCTTCCCGAAATTTGACGTTATGGTGTGCCAAATCATTTCTATTTTTGAATGAAAAATCGGTTCTTAATTCACATAGTTCCTTAGAGAAGCATACCCTTTTTTCTAAATAATTACCTACTTGACAACATTTAGGGCAGCCGGCAGAACTCCATAAGCAAGTGCCCTGCGCTGGCAGACTTCTATAGGCAAGTTCCCTGCGCTGGGCATCGCAGATGTACAGTGTTTGTTTGTTTTGAACGCAGCGCTGCTTGTACATTCGTACATAAATTTCGCATTGGGCGCAGCGCTGCTTGTACATAAATTTCGCTTTGCGCTTGCCTGAAGCTGGCAAAGGCACTTTTTTAACCGACTTCAAAAAAGGAGGTGGTTTCAATTCGCCGGAATATTTTTTATTTTGTTGTATGTATAGTACCGCATTACTCTGGACCCCGTCAACCGATTTCGAAACTTCTTTTAGCATCGCAAGGGTAGAGTCTCAGAGGGGGTCCCATACTAATCTGGTTTAGATCCGATCGTTGGATCATGAAAAAATTGACGGTACTCCTAATTGTTTTTGCTTAAAAATTACTTGTTTATTTTTGTGCTTAAAAAGAGAAGAGAATAGAGAGAAATATGTATGTGGTTTGGTCACGATTGAGAGAAATAGAGATTGCGCCAATCGCGGTACCGCTAATCCGCTCTTTGCGATTTTGACAGAATCTGCTGGGTGCGTGACGTCATCTTGGTGCAATTGTTGATTGTGAGCATACGGAAAAACCAAACAACAATTTTATATTTATGCGTTAATATTTCTGCGTGGTTTTAAACAATTATTGAGACATTACAAAGCAAAATGAAGCGTGCCGTGGCAAAGTGTAATAGTGAAAACAAAAGGAAAGCGTGCGATATAAGCTTTTTTTTCGTTTCCTACGGACGCAAATCTGACGAAAAAGTGGAAAGCAGTTCTGCCGGCGAGGGTATGCATTTAACACCAAATCGAGCTATGTAAATAGATACATGAACTTCACTACCTACTTATTTTTGTTAGTACCAAGAATCAGGTAGTGCTGGTATGAGGTAATGCATCAGTGGATAAGGTCGCCAGGCGCTAATTCAAGCGGCATCTTACCGCTCTGTTACGTACCTAATACAAAATAGTGCCCAAATTATTATACATTTAAAAGTTCAGCTTAAATTATGTTTTACTTAGATAGAATATTTTTTTCCAAAGAACCCACACATGCATTCTCTCGGAGATGGTACAAAAGTCGCCAAATCAAAGCTGTGGAATTTAGCGTGGTTGGCTACCGTCCACAAATATAAATATGCACTCTGCATGGTTTTTACAATAGTTGTGTTTTTTTTACAAATTATCCAGTAACTTGCCAGTAACTCTCCAGTAACTTTATTTCTAAGAATTCGCTCTCATAGAAAAAATTTGCAAAAAAGTACGTGAACGCTTTTCCAGTAATAATTTGCAAGTTTCATGAACAGCTGATAAATTGGTTGTTTATTCGCAGCAAATTCCTAATAAAACAATATATTTTATATTTAAATAGGTTTATTTTGTGAATTTCAACAATAAAAACCCACAAACAGTCTCCTTATTTGTTTAAATACCATCCAGCAAATTCTTACAAGTAAAAATTTATCCAGTAAAAACTTCCAACTTCAACTGTCATTTTTCGCTTTCTCAATTTCCCCTACTTTGCAAGTTTTTGCGTACGAAAACGCCAAATAATGAAAATT
>NW_016160485.1:14159-19201 GCF_001687245.7 Rhagoletis zephyria | reverse complement strand
CAGTGGATAAGGTCGCCAGGCGCTAATTCAAGCGGCATCTTACCGCTCTGTTACGTACCTAATACAAAATAGTGCCCAAATTATTATACATTTAAAAGTTCAGCTTAAATTATGTTTTACTTAGATAGAATATTTTTTTCCAAAGAACCCACACATGCATTCTCTCGGAGATGGTACAAAAGTCGCCAAATCAAAGCTGTGGAATTTAGCGTGGTTGGCTACCGTCCACAAATATAAATATGCACTCTGCATGGTTTTTACAATAGTTGTGTTTTTTTTACAAATTATCCAGTAACTTGCCAGCAACTCTCCAGTAACTTTATTTCTAAGAATTCGCTCTCATAGAAAAAATTTGCAAAAAAGTACGTGAACGCTTTTCCAGTAATAATTTGCAATTTTCATGAACAGCTGATAAATTGGTTGTTTATTCGCAGCAAATTCCTAATAAAACAATATATTTTATATTTAAATAGGTTTATTTTGTGAATTTCAACAATAAAAACCCACAAACAGTCTCCTTATTTGTTTAAATACCATCCAGCAAATTCTTACAAGTAAAAATTTATCCAGTAAAAACTTCCAACTTCAACTGTCATTTTTCGCTTTCTCAATTTCCCCTACTTTGCAAGTTTTTGCGTACGAAAACGCCAAATAATGAAAATTCGTAAAAACTTTAACTGGATTTTACTGGAAATTAGTAAAAAAAAACGCAACTAATATATGCTTTAGGTCGAGTCCAAAAACTCACTTTACTGCACACCTTCCTTTTGGTCTACGTGAAATTGCAAACACTTAGTACATTCATTTTTTCATGTGCTAAGAATCGTACTTACCTAAAGGGCTACATGTCCAAATTTATAGCTACGTGTTGCTAATTAATCAATCTTTGTATATTTATTGATTCCTGCAAAATTGGGCCATGTAATATTAAAATTAGCACATTTTTCTGGATTGTTTGCATATTTTTGTTTGCGGTTTGGCATTTCTCTCGCAATTACACCAAGATGACGTCACGCAAAAATTACGCTCAAAAATCCTCTCTCATTGGCGCAGTCTTGTATTCTATCATTCTTGTGGTTTGTTGATGCTCTCTAAACATAAACGCGTGATAGGCAAACGGTCTAGCAATACGTGGTATTGTTGATCAACTTAATACTTTAATTAAACATACTTATTTTTAAAATTTCATTTTAAAAATACCACTGTGTCCTACTGTGGTAGAAATATGTAATTTTAAAACCTGAATCATAGAAATCGACCCAGTACATCGGCTGTTTTGTACTCACGTTTTTCGGGTTTTAATTTTATATTTGTAGCATAGTATAGATGTATGTGAAAATGAAAATCAAAATGACTTCTCCTAAATAGTGCAAACCGAGTTTATTAATAAGCTAGTGGTAGGAAATTTGAAAGATTTGTCTTAAATAAAATGTGAATCCTTTGATTATACGTGTATGTTAAAGTTTTTGGATTCGGGTTTTGCGTTTGGACACAACAACCGAAAATCGTTGTTCATTAATTAAACCGGACCCAAGTTTCTCGAATAGGGGCAACAAATATTCTTTTTTGCTCGCTTATATAAAGCAGTGGATAAAAATATACGTATATCCGAAAGGCAAATTTATCTGTTTAAATGAACAATACCAATATTTCTTGCAAACACACATCGATTTAGATCTTTTATTTCGCCTCCGACACAGAATTGTTTTCGTACAAAATTGCGCAAAAAAGCTTACTCGTTCGTCTTTAGGCATGCCATTGTTACGAATTTCGAAAATTCGAAAATACGATTCGGATTGCAGCATAATATTTCTACGATTCGTAGCAAACTCCGAATACGAAAGAGTTGCAGAATAGGCGTGTAAGCTTCTTGTGAAAGGTTTTGTGCGAAAAGTTTCTTTGCCATACTTACTATTTAACAAGAATTTTAGCAAAAGATTTTTAATTGTGAAAAGTGAAGTAAAATGAAGTGACGAAGTGATGGCTTCTAAAGTGAGGTGAAAAACTTCAATTGAAGTGACAGCGGCACCACTGATGCCCACTACTGGTATATATGGATATAACCAATTCTATACTCATGGAGGAGGGCTGTCACCTGTTTAAAAAATTAAATTCGACTTGAATTAAGGGAATTATTTATTTGAAATTTATATTAAAGAATGGATGACAAGAGGGTTAAAAAAGTTGCAGTTTAAAAGTATTTTGGAAAGGGTTGCCACCTGTTCGAAAACCCATATTTAAATTAATTATTCGCAAGCTATCTGAAAAATTAATATATGGGTGTCAAATCATCAGATTGGACATTTAAAATATTACTGAGGTGTTTTACAAGCGCTGCCACCCGCTTAAAAATTAAACTAATTTAATTTAAATGAATTACTACCAGATGGGCATCAATCGAAAGGTTTTTGATAAGGGTTTTATTTCTAAATTACATGTAAGGTGGTTGGCACCTGTTTGAAAAATCAAATTCTTTTTGAATTAAAGGAATGTGATAATTGGAATATGTATCACAATATGGACGTCAGACAAGTGGGATTTAGTAGGGTTTTAGTAGCAAAATATTTCGAAGAGGGTTGCCACCAGTTTTANTAGAAACGTTCAGCTTGAACATGTAGAATTTTCTGAAGTTTTTGAAGGGGGTTGCCACCTGTTTTAAATCTAAGTTTCAATACAATTATATTATAAGTTTAAGAGGTTATTACAATCTAGGTTTTAATCGGAATTGTCTTGAAAACGCTTTATTTCTACGCAACATATGTATAGCAGGGACTCCACATGTTTGAAAATTCAAATTCAACTTGAAGTAGAGGCATTTCATATCACTACCTCTGTGCGCGACCGCTAAGGTTTTGGATGAAAGTTGAAGAGATTGAAGGTCTAGGTGACATGAATATACGTGCAGCATATTTTGCCGATGTGACGCAGGGTTGCCTATTTACACGGGACTTAAATTTTAAGATAACGTCATACATACCTTTCTTTAAAGCTGTATCTTGGAAACCTTTTAACGAAATTTAATTAAAAAAAAAAATTTGTTTCTTCAGTCTTATTATGGGCTTTAACTGTATATTTTTTACATTAATGTGCAACGTATAAAAAACAAAGAAAAGAATAAGTAAACATTTTTCTTTTTGATTATAGCATGTTTAAAAATGTTGATTTTTACATAAAAACATTGTCTATAATATCAACTTTAAATACTCAAATAAATACGTCAAGCATTGCATATGTGTGAAGTTGGATCGTGTCTTGCCCGCAAACCTTCAAATAAACGCGTCAATTCAACAAACAATTTTTTTTTCTTCGCCGCGCAATTGCTCACCACGATGATCAGAAGGCAAGTGCGCTTGTATTTTGTAAAGCATAACGCGAGACAACTGATGAAGATATTTGATCGTCTCCATGACGCATTACATTTAAAAAAAATGGAAGTAGTTACAGGAAAACTGGTTTCTCGCGTTCCAGGTGACTTTGATTGGTTCGCTCTCGCTCCTCTCTTTCAAGAGAGTAATTTTGTTATTTGACAGTTTTACAGGTTTTTACACGAAGTTATCTGGAATGCAACTATAGTTTGTGCAGAATTTGCATGAAGCGAAACAGACATTTCTTTTCTGTTATTTATTCTGTATTCTACTACAGCGATCTAAAATAATGTTTCTGCTGCGCAGCGGCAACTGCTTTTTTAACGAACGTCATATTTATGAAATAAAGGAAAAGCTGAAGATGAATGTATGTATGCCACACCAGGAAACTTACAGTGAGCATGTGCAGTTGTCAAATGAAATACACAATGTAAAGTGTTTCTTTGTTTTGAACGCAGCGCTGCTTGTACATAAATTTCGCTTTACGCGCAGCGCTCAGCCTTAACGCAATTGCTAATTTATCAAGTTCGCGTAAACAATTTGCCGAATTAATATGAAGCATAACAAAAACACGTAGTACATACATATGTACATCATTTATTTGCTGTTGTTTGTGCATGCCACTACAGCGTTGGAAAATTGGAATTCGGCTAGACAGAGGCAGGATTCCCATAAAAAGCAGGGCTAAATTACCTTACCATATCAATTATAATTAGAACATACGTATATACATATGTATGTATGTATTAAAATCTAATTGGATTGATTGAATGTTGATCTTCTGAACTAACATTGGGCGCTTTCATAGACATAGCAGTTGGCAACTTCCGCCGTTTTTTCCTGCGGAAAATTTTTACGCTGCCTGAACTCAACGTATTAGGCTTAGCCTAAACAGCTGATCGCAAATACTTAAGCCGCTTATATTAAATTTAACGCCGCTTTGTTAGGTGGCAGTTGCAAACCAATTTATTGTATTTTATATTACTGATGTGACAAAGTAACTAAAATATTTTATAATAATACTACGTTTCTAAATATATGTTTTTAAGATGTTTGCTATATGATTTTACACTGTTTAATTCATTGTACAATACNCTATTTTATATTACTGATGTGACAAAGTAACTAAAATATTTTATAATAATACTACGTTTCTAAATATATGTTTTTAAGATGTTTGCTATATGATTTTACACTGTTTAATTCATTGTACAATACATATCTCTATTTGTTGCAATTTCATTTGTTTACATTTATCAGCTGTTCATTTGGCAGCATATTCATCAAGCCGTTTCTAAGACGTAAAAGGTTAGTTCAACAGTTTCCACAGTTTCGTAGCATGATGCAATAATACAAGGTAGTATCAGTTGTGACAGCTCGATTTGACTGTTACTACGTTTATACGTAAGCTATTTGCAAATACTTAACTCAATGTTTTTTCGATGGTGAAAAATTCTTTTTTAATATTGCCTGATTACAAAAAGGCAATAATATGACCATCGAAAAAGAAAATAAAGTTAAAAATGGCAACGTCTTGATTATAATAAAATCATAGTTTAAACAAGTAAGAAAGTCTAAGTTCGGGCGGAGCCGAACATTAAATACCCGGCGCAAGTATTAAATATATGTTTTCCACCTTTCCGAAAGCTACCGCTACATGATAAGCCGGGGTGTATA
>NW_016160485.1:5415-13645 GCF_001687245.7 Rhagoletis zephyria | reverse complement strand
GCATACGGATAAACCAAATAACAATTTTATATTTATGCGTTAATATTTCTGCGTGGTTTTAAACAATTATTGAGACATTACAAAGCAAAATGAAGCGTGCCGTGGCAAAGTGTAATAGTGAAAACAAAAGGAAAGCGTGCGATATAAGTTTTTTTTTCGTTTCCTACGGACGCAAATCTGACGAAAAAGTGGAAAGCAGTTCTGCCGGCGAGGATATGCATTAAACACCAAATCGAGCTATGTAAATAGATACATGAACTTCACTACCTACTTATTTTTGTTAGTACCTGATTCTTTTTAGTGCTGGTATGAGGTAATGCACCAGTGGATAAGGTCGCCAGGCGCTAATTCAAGCGGCATCTTACCGCTCTGTTACGTACCTAATACAAAATAGTGCCCAAATTATTATACATTTAAAAGTTCAGCTTAAATTATGTTTTACTGAAATAGAATATTTGCTTCCAAGAAAGCCACACTCATGCATCCTCTCGGAAATGGTACAAAAGTCATCAAATAAAAGCTGTGGAGTTTATGATGGTTGGCTACCGTCCACAAATATATATATGCACTCTGCATGGCTTTTTACAATGGCGAGTCCAAAAATTCACTTTGCCGCACACCTTCCTGTTGGTCTACATGAAATTGCAAACACTGTTAATACTTAAATTTTTTCATGTGCTAAAAATCGTACTTATCTAAAGGACTACATGTCCAAAATTATTGCTACGTGTTCCTAATTAATCAATCTTTGTATATTTATTGATTCCTGCGAAATTGGGCCATGTAGTATTAAAATTAACACATTTTTCTGCATTGTTTACATATTTATATATGCGTTTTTGCATTTCTCTCTCGCAATTGCACCAAGATGACGTCACGCAAAAATTACGCTCAAAAATCCTCTCTCATTGGCGCAATCTTGTATTCTATCATTCTTGGTTTTTAGTTTTTTCTTGCTTCCTATTGTTATTTTATTAATACGTATAAAATACATATCGCTCATTTAATTCAAAAGTGGCATAGTTAACCCAAAAAATAAAAATATTCAGTTAAATATGCATAAATTACCGCTAGCTCTTTTCTATGTTATGTATGTATATTTTCTTCTAGTGAGATACTGGTAATCGATACAGCTATAATATTTATAGCTGTATCGATGCATATTTAACTGAATATTTTTATTTTTTGGGTTAACTATGCCACTTTTGAATTAAATGAGCGATATGTATTTTATACGTATTAATAAAATAACAATAGGAAGCATATATTTATAGCTGTATCGATTACCAGTATCTCACTAGAAAAAAATATACATACATAGGGTTGTTCAGGATGTTGTGGAAATGAATTTGGATTGCAGTTGGAATTTCCGTTAAGTAAATGAGCGATATTTGTTCGTAGGCACTTAAAAATATATACATGTGCACGGTATCCAATATGTACCACGACAAACCCAAGGAGAATCTGGGTTGGAGTTCAAGATAAAAAAATTACCCCTATAAAAGTATGGCCGTTTTTGAAATATTCGATATTTTTTAACTAAAAATAATTGATAATGGCCGTATGAATAAAAACTAAGGAATTGATTTTTCTTAAAATTCCATACCTTTTATTTAAATTTTGTTTGGCTAAACCGAGTAAAAGTTGGGAAAGTTTAAGAAAAAGCAATTGTTTTTTATTCATAACGCTCGATAAATAAAAAAATGTTAATATTTCAAAACGGTGCACTTTTATAGGGGTATTTTTTCTGTTATCTGGGAGGTCTCTTTAAGTTTATTGTGGTAATTATTGGGCAGCTTGTATAAAAATGCATTGTTTTTTTAATTTTAGTAGGCTGCGTCAGTGGATGGAGCTGCTGGGCGTAGCATCCCAACAGCGAAATATATTTTCGCTTGCTAGAGGCATTTCTCCCTGAATGAAATGAATGAAGTACTTTGTACTTCAAACTGCGATTAGTTTGATATGGCGGCCCCTTTACAGGAGTCCTTTCTCCCTTTAATTGAAGAACTCCCATGTTCTTCTCCCTTAGGACCAAGAAGCTTGGTCAATACTTGGGCAAATAGTTGCCAGACACAAACAGATGAGTACTTAACCAAAGGGACTCCTAGAAAGCGACAGTACAAGGAGGGTTTAATTAGCAAAGAGCAGGAATTAGAATATCTCCGCAACAGGGTGACTCAGTTAGAGAAGGAGGTAGAGAGTTTGCGAGAGGGTCAAATTTTGTCTATTCCGGGGCAGGACGGAAGTAGGCAAATCGATGAGCTGCTCGGCAAGTTACCTTCACATCTTGCGATATGTGTGAGGAACTGCCTCAGAAATTCGTCTAGAACTCTAAAAGGGTATAGATTTTATAGGGAGTTAAAGACATTAGCTCTGGCTGTTAAATTTTTGTCACCCGTTGCATTTAGGTATTTGAAGCCCATATTTAATTGGCCTTCCAGAAGAACTCTTGAACAATTCGTTCAAGGTTGGCCAAGAAACCCTGGATGCAGCTCTAGCAGCATTAAAGCCCTGTAGTTGAGAAGCCGTGGCTTCACTGACGCCCAGCGATATGTGTTCATATGCTGTGACGAAATGTCCCTGAAGATAAATTTACAATATGAGAGGAGTAGGGATTATATTGTAGGTCTGGAGGCTTTTGGTGATGAAAATCGTACCTCCAGGGTCGCTTCCAGTGTTCTCACATTTTTCGTCCAAGGCATTGGTGGGGAGTCTTGGACGCACCCTCTAACATATTTTTTTGTTCACAAATCGGGTAGAGGAGATGTGATGAAGAAATACATTTTGAAGCGATAAGTTAACTCCAGGGTATTGGTCTTCATCCCTGCCAATTAGTTAGCGATCAAGGGTCTAATTTTATGAGCTTTTGTAGGATCGTAGGTGTTTCTCGGGAGCCACCCTTTTTTGAAGTCAATGGCCAAGAAATCGTATTCTTTTAAGATTCTCCGCATTTTCTGTAAACTACACGGAACTGCATTGAAAACAAGAAGAATAGAGTCAGTTTTAATAGCAGGCCAGTAGATTGGAATGATATAGTCCATCTGCATGAGCAAGGTTCCCTTTCAGATATCAGTTGCACTCATAAGGGGTTTCAGCTAATTCCATCTCTGATGCTGATAATCTGTTTGCCAAATTTTTTTCTTCGAATTTTATTTCAGACAATGCTGATCATGGCTTTGTCCCTGAAGATCTCCTGTTTAATTCAGATACTTCCATCAACTTTGGGAAGTTAAATTTTACTGTCGAAGATGTCATTGATGGCATTAATCAGCTTAATTCTAATTAAAAGTTGTCCTGCCTTGATTAAGCCTCTATGGCATATTTTCAACATGTCACTTGCTGCTGGAGTCTTCCTTGATGACTGGAAATTGACTTTTATTACGCCTATCCTTAAAAGCGGCAATAAAAATGATATTGGGAATTATAGGCCAATTTTCAAGCTAACCACAGTTTCTAAACTATTTGAGTGCATAGTTAAGGACAAAATATACTTTGCCGTCAGACGTATGATATGTCCTAATCAACATGGGGTTGTTTCGGGCAGATCTACCTTAACTAATTTTTATTTATTTATTTATTTATTTCAATTCAGTTAGTCTACAGAGAATATATTCTTACAGACTAAGACTTAACTTTAATTTAGTTTCCATTGTGTGTGAGACGATACATTAAATGAAAATTTTGAACAGATCTAATTTAAAATTATACATCCCAGTATTAAAATTTTATGGATGATGCATGAGAATTACACGGTTAAAAATTTCGGTTTTAATTTTAAACTTTTTGGACTACATATATGACCAAACTAAATTCAGTTTCAAATACAAACCTTCCAAGTTTAAAAAAAAGAGAGCACATATGTTGGGTTTAGAATTTAAACAATTCGGTTTAAATGTTAAACCCAAAGATTTTCATAATTAAGAATAAAAAAAAAAAAATCTGAAATTTCATGCTCCGTCTGGTTGGGATTGAACCCGGACAGCCTTGGTAGCAACCAATTGTATCAAGCATCTTTGCACACTCAGCTACAGCCACGCATGTAAATGTGCTTTCATATGTTGAGTTTGAATCAACACCACAATTCGCTGTGCAAACATATTCTATTTCGGTTTAGATTTTAAACCAAATCAAAAATATATGAAACCTAGAAACTAGAATTAAAACATTTTGGTTTGATTTTTAAACCACGAACTTTTTGGGCTAAAATTTAAACCAGAATATATTAAAAATTGCGTGAAACTATTGACTGGTTTAAAAAGTAGACTATAAAAGTTTAAAAAAGGCAGTAGTCCCAGCGCGGTTTAAAAATTAAACCCAAATTTTTGACCGTGTACATAAGCGAATAATTCTAGCTATTGGCTCGTTATATGCATATAAGGTCTTGTATGTAGCTTCTACAAAAAACTTGCAGCTCCGAAGTTGTAAAGACGGCTCGTTCGCAATAAAGAGATTGCAAATTTCTTGGCAGCGAATACTTCCGGATAAAGTGTTGTAAGTAAACATAATGGATAAATATGACCTCCTGTCCACCAGTGCTTGTAAGCCAAGTAGTCTTGATTCGTAAGATGGGATACCAGTACGGGTACAATTGGTTACGCTAGTAGGAACCCCATTAAGAGCACCAGTAAGGGTGTTGGAGGCGCCGGTAGAGACGCCAAAGGAGGAACCAGTAGGGGCACTATTAGTGGCGCCAGTAAGGACGGCAGTTGAGGCACGAGGATGGGTACCATTACATGGACCACGAGCCCAATTAATTCGATTTAGCGCAAATCGCGTGAATTTTTTCTGCAACATTTTCTATACGTCGCGAGTGGAAATCATAATAAGGATTCCAGATGATGACTCCATATTCAAGGATGCTCCTGACCAAAGCCACATAAAGACATTTCAGAGTAAGAGGATCTTTGAAGTCTTTTGAGTTTCTTTTAATAAAACCTAACATCGAATAGGCTTTGTTAAGTACGTAATCCACATGTGAGGAGAATGTTAACTTGCGGTAGAAGATTACACCTAGATCTTTAATCTCATTTTTCCGCCGTAAGGTAGCTCCGCCTAACGAATAATTGAAACGTTTTGCGTTGGGACTTCGGGTGTAAGACACAACGCAACTTTTTTCAATGTTGAGGCTTAGATTATTTATCCTACACCAATCTTTTAATACGTCCAAGTCCTGTTGTAGATTTTGATAATCCGAGGAGTATTTATACGGTTAAAGATTTTTACATCGTCTGCAAAAACCAGACTCCTTGACCAAGTAATTCGTGCTGGTAAATCATTTATAAAAAGCAAGAAAAGAAGGGGACCAACATGGGTCCCTTGCGGAATACCCGAAGTCGCATTAATGACAATGTTGGATCTTGTAGAGCCGATTTTTACTACCAATTTCCTATTAAATAGGAAGTTTTTGAAGAACTCTAGTAGTATTCCACTAATCCCAAATCTTTTGAGCTTATATAGGAGGATGTTCAGGTCAACTTTATCAAAGGCCTTCGAGAAATCTGTGTATATGACATCAAGCTGGGCACGTTGTTCCATTTCCGAAATTATGCTTTAACAGCCAGTTTCACCAAATTATTTAAGTGAAAATTACTTTAATTTCGGTTTCACCAATCAATTTTAATTTTGATTTAAGTGACCTATGCTCTGCACTTAAATAAAAGTTAAATCAGAATAACCACACTCAGAGGTGTTACACGTTTAATCACCTGATCATTGTGCATCTGCTGCTTACTTGTATACCAGCCTTGCTTTTACAACACAGCGTGCCAAAGCTTTCAAAAGCTCTCAGTACAAATGAAAGCGAAAGCTACTCCTAGTCTCTTTTACAACCACTTTTTACTCACTTAAATAAATATTATTGAAACTGAAAATAATTAAAATGAGATTTAAATAAAAAATTAAATTAAAGTTAATTTCCACTTAAATAGTTTGGTGAAACTGGCTGTTAGTGATTATTGCTTATTGGTTACGGTCGATTTCCCTGGGAGGAACGCATGTTGACTGTCACAGAGTAAACATTTTACGTGGTCATATAATTTCTTATTTATAATATGATCGAAGATCTTAGCGAATACGTCTTGTTTAACAATTGGCCGATAGTTTAGTACACTATTTTTATCGCCGGATTTAAAGCATATGAAGCATAATTTCCAGCAATCTAAGAATTTACCGGACTTAATAGAAGCATTGAAGAGAATAGCAATCGGTTTTAAGACATTCGTTAAGTAGCGAATAAAAAATATCGCAGGAAAGCTATTGGTTTGTAGTTAAAGCTCGGTTTCAGGATTGATATGGCAGATTGCACATCGTCCTCAGTGATGGAAAAAGAGCTGATTATATCCGCAGTGTATGAGTCTGCAATGTATGTTGAAGCAGGAGGGTAGTCATCATAGACTTTTTGAAAAAATGACGCAAAAAGATCGCACGACTCTTGAGTTGAGTTAGAGTAAACTCCATCATACACCATCTTTGTCGGAAATCCGATGGTGTTTCTTTTCGAATTTATAAAATGCCAAAATGCTGACGGGTTAGATTTTAAATTACATTCACTTTTATAAATAAACTTTTTGTAAAGTGATTTATGCAGATTGTCGAACTTTTTAGTATGATATTCATATTTTTTCCTATCTCTCAACAAGTGGGTCCTTCGTAAATTTTTAAAAGCTTTATTTTTCTTATTCCTTAGGCTCCATAGCCTAGCATTAAACCATGGCGGTTCAAGCTCGGAACACTTTGACGACAGCAAGCGACAAGCAGCATCTGTCAAATTTTAAATACACACGTTCTTACGGACACAATTATTTTGACGACAGCACGACATCTTGGCTGCAGGACTGCAATTGTCGACGTCGCCAAATTAAATCTATTTCTAATTTTGCCGGCGACAATGAGTAGATGTAGTGCTGCAAAATTAAATTGTCGCAAAATTAATCACATATTCTTGATTGTTCATGTTTTTCTTATTTACTTAAATAAAAATACACAATTTGTGAAATAAATATACCAAAATGTAAAACTTTAAAATCAGCTATTTGCTATGTCGCTGAGGTCTTCAAAATGTTTAAGAAGCTGGCTTCAAGGCGACATTTGTCGACAAAATGATGTCGCTGTCGTTACGTCGTGAAGTTGCAGTCGTCAATGTGTTCCGAGCTTTACTGTTTCGAGCCACTTGTTTCAGAGGAACGAAAGAAGAAACTATAAGGCAAAACTTTTCGTGAATTATTTTATAGATAGAGTCCGGGATTCCTAATTGGTACAATGTAGCTCCAGTCAATTGAGATTAGTTCCGAGTTTATTGCATCAAAATTAGCTTTTTGAAGTAAAAAGAGGGCGAAGAGTAGGCACATAGATTATCAAAACTGTAAAATTTAAATGAAATTGTTAAAGCTTTGTGATGTATGCTGTTTTGAGAAATCGGTGCCAGGTTCAATTCACAGTTAGATCTAAGATCAGTAGTAGTAAATACAAGACCTAGTGTTTTATCATTATCATTATAAAAGCTATTTATTTGTTCAAAATTGTTGGATGTGAAAAAGCTAGTGACTGATGATTCAGTATCGGATTTAATATTGAAAGGCGTCAGTTTGTGGTCCGCAGTAGACCAGACGATGCCTGGTAGATTGAAATCCTCTATGACAATAACCTGGCTATTACCGGTGATGCCGCTTGTTATGTACTCAATGTTATTTATGTGACGTTCGTAAATTAAGGAGTTAGAATTAGGTGGTATGTACGATAGGAAAAGGAAAACAGTTTTATTACTAAAAGCCATTTAGTGAAAGGAGTTATTCAAACTCTAATGAAAATTACTAACAATTTGTACTAATTTACTTCGTTTTTAAAAAAGCTTGTCGGCGAATTCAGCGTACATGCATAATTGGTTAGGTATGTATGTTTCCTTTTTGGTTGTTGTTGTTTCCGACAGGGTGGGTGTATGATGTATTATGGAACGAATTTCCGTCATCCCTTGTCAAATCCTTGAAAAATTACACTGAAGATGGCACAACGCCGAAACCGGTTTGTCTCCAAACCAAATTTGACAGAGAACGAAAAATGACACTGAAGATGGCACAACGCCGAAACCGGTTTATCTCCAAACCAAATTTGACATGTCTCCAAACCAAATTTGACAAGGGATGACGGAAATTCGTTCCATAATACAGGTGTGTATGTATGCAGATATTTAAATGCCGGTTTGCTATTCGCGCGACAAGCTTTTTTAAAAACGAAG
>NW_016160485.1:0-3057 GCF_001687245.7 Rhagoletis zephyria | reverse complement strand
ACTTTTAAAAGTGACTTCCACACATATCTGCTCAATTATATTAGTTGCGTTTTTTTACTCATTTCCAGTAAAATCCAGTAAAAGTTTTTACGAATTTTCATGTTTTGGCGTTTTCGTACGCAAAAACTTGCAAAGTAGGGGAAATTGAGAGAGCGAAAAATGACAGTTGAAGTCGCAAGTTTTTACTGGATTTTACTGGATAAATTTTTACTTGTAAGAATTTGCCAGTGCGAAAAACAGCTGATCGCATGTTGCTGGATGAAATTTAAGCTAATAAGGAAACTGTTTGTGGGCTTTTATTGTTGAATTTCACAAAATAAACCTATTTAAATACAAAATACATTGTTTTATTAGGAATTTGCTGCGAATAAACAACCAATTTATCAGCTGTTCATGAAACTTGCATCTAGGCTTTCACTCCCAATTTCTAAAGTGGATAACTTCCTATTTAAATAACAATGTGTCGTTCAACTAGATAATGTATCGTCTTACTCTTTTGTTGCTTCCTCTGGTGTTCCCCAAGGTAGTGTCCTAGGCCCGTTACTATTTGTCCTTTTCATTAATGATATTTCTTCCTGTTTTTCCAAGTGTAATTATCTTCTATACGCGGATGACCTGAAGATTTGTTATGAAATTAAATGTCCAGAAGATTCATCCATTCTCCAGTGTGAGTTGGATAACTTATATAGTTGGTGTGTGCGTAATCGTTTGTTCCTCAACATTAGTAAATGTAAAGAAGTAAAAGTGAATGCAAAGACCTGGGCGTCTATTTTGACTCCAAGCTCAACTTCACAACTCACATAAATTATATTGTTTCTAAACCGTTCGCTATGTTGGCCTTTATTCGTCGAAACTGTTCTTCGTTTTCTGATCCCTATACTCTCAAACTGTTGTACTCGTCCTTAGCGCGGTCCAGGTTAGAGTACCGTTTCATGCAGTCCATGTTAATAGATTAGAGTCTGTTCAGCGAGCTTTTGTGCGCTTTGCTTTGCGCTCGAGGAATTTTGTAGATCCTATTCCATCCTATCGCTCTCGTTGCATACTAATAAACCTCATGTCCTTAGAGTCTAGGCGTGCTATGTTGTCGATGTGTTTTGTTTTTGATATCTGTGCGGGATCAATAGATTGTCCGTACCTGCTCATGAAAATTAATTTTAATGTTCCCTCACGCATTGTCCGCTGTAATGAATTGTTGTTCGTGGGTATAGCTAAAACTGTCTATGGGATGAATGCTCCTTTTAGAAGGACGCTAGCGCAGTTTAATGCGTATTCTTCTTCTTTAGACTTTGATTTCTCATACTCTAAGTCTACTTTTAAGAATCTTCTTGTAAAGCTATTGTCATAAGGTCTTTGTATTTAACTATCATATAGTCTGTAAACATCCTGTTTGTTGTTGATTAATAATAAATAAATAAATAAAATCAACCTCGGGCCATATTAAACCAAACACTTTTCAAAAAATGAATGTTAAGTTCCCTGAAGATGGCACAACGTCGGAACCGGCTTGTCTCCAAACCAAATTTGACAAGGGATGACGGAAACTCGTTCCACAATACATCATACTCCTACCCTGTCGGAAACACAAACAACCAAAAGGAACTATTTTTTTTTTGTTTTTTAATGATCACATTTTTTATAATTATAAGCTTTTATTTAACTTGGTCGTCCCGCGCAAATCGTGGAAATTTCCAATCGATTTTAAACTAACTTCCCGACAAGTTAGAGACTTGTAAATTAGTACAAATTGTTAGTAATTTTCATTAGAGTTTGAATAACTCCTTTCACTAAATGGCTTTTAGTAACTTTAACGAGACCCTAACTTATTTTATTTTATTCATTTTAATGCAGTTTTGACAAAATTTTCTTGCTAAAAAATCCTTTGTTTCACTACTTCATTTTATTCCTTTGATTAAACATGTTAAATAAAAGCTTATTTTTAAAAAAATATTTTTTTTACATTACTTTATTTAACAGTGTTATTAGCTGTGTACCACAATGTTTTTTTTTAATGATTACAATTTTTTTAACAGTGTTACTGAGCTGTGAACCACTATTTTTTTTTGTTTTTTAATGATCACATTTTTTTTTATTTTTTTTTTGTCGCTGAGCTGTGTACCACTATTTTTTGTTGTTTTTTAATGATCACATTTTTACTGAGCTGTGAACCACTATTTTTTTTTATGATCAAAATTTTTTAACAGTGTTACTGAGCTGTGTACCACTTTTTTTTTGTTTTATAATGATCAACATTTTTTTAGTATTGCTGAGCTGTGTACCACTATTTTTTTTGTGGTTTTACTGATAAAAATTTTTTAACAGTGTTACTGAGCTGTGTAGCACTTTTTTTTGTTTGTTTTTTAATGACCACACTTTTTTTAACAGTGTTACTGAGCTGTGTACCACAATTTTTTTTTGTTTTTTAGTGATCCGAAATTGTTTTAGTGTTGCTGAGCTGTGTACCACTATTTTTTGTTTGTTTTTTAATGATACAATTTTTTTTAACTTTTTTTTTTGTTTTTTAATGATCAAATTTTTTTTTTAATTTTTTTTGTTGCTGAGCTGTGTACCACTATTTTTTTTGTTTGTTTTTTAATGACCACACTTTTTTTAACAGTGTTACTGAGCTGTGTACCACAATTTTTTTTTGTTTTTAAGTGATCCAAAATTTTTTTAGTGTTGCTGAGCTGTGTACCACAATTTTTTTTTGTTTTTTAATGATCAAATTTTTTTTTAACTTTTTTCTTGCTGAGCTGTGTACCACTATGTTTTTTTAACAGTGTTACTGAGCTGTGTTCCACAATTTTTTAATTTTTTATTTTTTCAATAATCAAAATTTTTTAGTGTTGCTGAGCTGTATACCAAAATTTTGTATAAGTTATAATCGGGTAATAGTTATACGAATTCTTCATTACCTTTTTTCCTATAAATTCATTAAAATAAAAAGTCCTTTTAAATTATAAAGCTTTATTTTATTAATAATCAATTGTGGCAAGCGTCTCTAAGACATCATCATACACGGTCAAAAATTTGGGTTTAATTTTTAAACCGCGCTGGGAC
>NW_016160484.1:47463-63993 GCF_001687245.7 Rhagoletis zephyria | reverse complement strand
TTCTTCACTTCCACATACTCGTAAGCGTTTAAGGTTACGCCAAAACACGTTAGGTGGCAGGGAGGAATCAAGGTTCTTCGAATAATACCTGCACTTCTCTTTTCTTATAGCCGATGTTGCTTTATAGCTTGCCTTTTCCATACAGATAATGCATTTTACCACACTAGAAGCCCCAAATTTTTTCGAATCAAAGGATGCTTTTTTCATAGCAGTTTGCATTTAACAGAAGTAAAAAATTAAAGATATTTACAAGTATAAATACATAAATACACAATACACAAAACTTTATCGCGTTTTTGCCACTTTGAGCATAGGATATCTCAAAATTTTAGTGCCAGAGCAATTTTGCGGCCAAATTTTGATTCAGCACCAAGAAAGGATGTGCAGGTGGCAAAAAAATAAAAATTTGTACAAATAATTAGAAAAGAATAAAATAAATACTTAACTTACCTGCGTACTAGGATTTTCAACGCGAAAATAACTAAGCAAGGTGGATTTGCGAATTCCGCTTTTTATCAATCATGGTCAGACCTGGACGCTACCCCAGGCGTTAGCTAAAAGTGAGAATGTACGTGCTTAATTACCCAGTAGAAATCTTAAGCATACAATATCGCTGTTGGTGGCATGAGCTTGCTGCTGTGTATAGCTACATGCCAGTATAAATGAACCTTCATTTCCATTATCACGCGTGGTTACTCAGAGCGTATGCGTACTCTAACCATACACTTGTTCTACTGCTGTATGAATATGGCTGTATTAATGTTTCAAACAGTATTAAAGCATTCTTGCAAGATGGATACATATTTAAATGTATATGTAAATGCTACTTCTCTGATACATTTTAATATACGGGGACATACAAAAAATTACCACTTACATATGCAAATGCATATCTTGTAAACGCCCGTTTGTGCTGAAAANCAAACAGTATTAAAGCATTCTTGCAAGATGGATACATATTTAAATGTATATGTAAATGCTACTTCTCTGATACATTTTAATATACGGGGACATACAAAAAATTACCACTTACATATGCAAATGCATATCTTGTAAACGCCCGTTTGTGCTGAAAATAGTATCGCACAACATGCCCGTTCACTAAAATTTTTGTACAAGACCGAAAAAATTACAAAAATTCCACTTCAAATTTATCAGGAAATGTACTTAAAACAACGACAACGTACATTCGCTTGCAATTCGCTAGAATTTGAATTTATTCGTGGAAATTCATCACTACGCTTGAATTGTTCACACTAGTTCACTCATATAGCAAGCATCTTTCAAGAATGCATACAACCGATTTCTACTGGGTAATTTTGCATGCTGTCGCGTTCTCATCGTTACGATCTTGCTTGTATACGTACACGCGATGGTAATGCTCTTTGAGCGTGTGCTCGTTTTCTGCCCATGCGTGATCATGGTTGTATCTTAGGGAATTTAAATTTGTAGATTCTTATAAATTCAGTGCTGCCACAGCTTTGAATATTTCAAATTATTTCAGGTTTTAACTATCTCGGAGAAATTTTAGTTCAGAGAATAAGCACTAAAAAGGCACTAGGAACTAAATAATTTTTTTGCGGTTTAATTTTCAAAAAGCACTAAATCTAGTGCTTAAAGCACCAAGTTGGCTACTATGGTGTACACTATTCCGACTATTACGAGTTCAGAATCTCTTTCTGCGCTATGTTTTACGTTTTATGTTTGCTGAGCTAATTCCTCTATAGAGGTCGACGTATGCACACCTTACCATTCTCTCCCTCACTTCTGTTTTCAATCTAATAAGTGGGGCGATCGAATTCATGATATATATACTCTGGTTTGGCACGGTTAAAACTAATGTTGCTTGTAATGTTCCGATGCTTAGAATTTTAAGAGAATTTAATTCTCCTTGAACTCTTAATTATCTGTAATTTTCTTCCACAAAATACTAAAACAAAATTTTCTAGAATAAATAAATAAATAAAATAGTATTGAATTTTTGTTTTAACAATATTATTTAAAATAAAAAATTATAGTTTAAAAATCTAAAACCTCAGTATTATAATTGCCATTCGTACTGTCATCAGGTATGTAACTTGAGAACAGAAATCGCTGCACCTTTTAGGCGCATCAATATTACATAGTTACATCCAGAGCTAATAAAAGTAAGGTAAAAACCAGTACTCCGACAAAAATAAGTAACGTATTTACGTAGCATTCCATCCTGATGCCTGTAAAAGGTAAAAGAGGCGCCTACGAAAGCAATCAGATACCCATACATTCTTAAATATGTACATTAGGGTGGACAGTAAAGTCGAAATTGAAATGCTGTCACCCCCTCGGATTGTTCTATATCGTAAAGAGTATACCCTTATTTTTTTATTTTGTAAACAAAAGATATTTAGAGGTCGCTCAAAGCGCTCAAAGATTTCCGTGTATTTTTATATGGGAAAAAACAACTTTTCGTAGAAACGGTATATAATTCTTAAAAATCAAAATTTTTCTTTCGGAAAACCCCGTTTATCTGCAGGAGATTCCCAATAATAATACCCAATTGCTTATTTAACCATTTTTTAATACTAACGATTTTTTATTGGTACGTCCATTGCATTTTTCGGGGATTTATGGGTTTTTGGCGGACCTATAAATTATAGTTGCGATGAAAAAATGTTTGAAAAACAATTGGGTATTATTATTGGGAATCTCCTGCAGATAACCGGGGTTTTCCCAAAGAAAAATTTTGATTTTTAAGAATTGTATACCGTTTCTACGAAAAGTTGTTTTTCCCCATATAAAATACATGGACAATTTTGGGCGCTCTGAGCGACCTCTAAATATTTTTTGATTTCAAAATAAAAAATAGGGATATATTTTTTTCGTTATAGAACAATCCCAGGGCATAAAAATTCCGACTTTACTTTTTCACATGTATTTTTGGACCCCCCTAATGTACATACTATTTCCTAGAATTTTATTTCTGCGAAAATAAATTATGTATTAAAGGTTAAGTTATTTCCTTTTTGTATAAAATTTTAAAAACTTAATGGAGTTGATCTTAATTCTATATACCTTACCTAAAAATACCAGACTTGTCCTTCAAGTCCACACGATTAGATTCTATGCGCTTACAGCATTAAAATTACATAAAATCATTTATCTATTGTCACTTACATTCGGCATTCAGTATTATTTACTAATTCACTGCAAATAATGTTACTGCCGTACACACCAAGAGCCGTTTTCTCATCTAACCTTTAGATTACCGGCCAATTCATCGTCTCGATATGCGAGTTTTCGATAAATTGTACCTCACCCGGCGTATCCTTTATACGCTGTTCGCATGAGGCGATTTTACAGGCAACTTTTAGTTGAAAGCAACAATCGCCTGATTTAAACGGCCTTTCAACGAATCGCTTCCAATCAGTGTGTCCAGATTTAAAAAAAGCGCAATTTTTGAAAAAAAAAATCGCCAAAAATCCCCAATTTTTTTAAAAATTCATGAAATCGATTTAGCAAATCTTTTATTTTAAAAATGAGATCTTGTTATAATATAGTTTTTCATAATCCGCCTTTAAAAGCTCGGCGCTAAAAATTAAATACAAACCTATAATAACGCGAGATCAGTTATTTACACAATTTCTTCAAAATCACCTATAGTGTCTGAATGATTTACATTGTCATATATTGAGCATAGCATACTGTTTGATATTGGAAACGTTTTGCAGCAGAAACTATTAGCCTTCATATAACACTTTATTCGAACTATTGAATTAGCACTCTCCGACCTCATCCTATTTCGAATCTTAGTTTTTGTTGAATTCATTACGGAAAAATCGCGCTCAACAAAGCATGCGAGTGCAGCAAGGATAATAATATGAATTTACTTATATTTCCAAATATTTAATCCGGAAGCAATTATCCAAAATTCTTCGGAGGCGGATGAAATGGTTCTGAGAAAATGTATTCCATGGGAAAGTTAAAAAAATTTAATATTCAGTTTCCGCTGCTTTTCTTTCCTTCAAAATCAAATAGTGAATTTGCAGGTCCCTGAAACTCGCCCTCTTGTGATTCACACTTTTCTGGTGCCAAAATAAAGGCTTTTTTAAAAGTATTTAATTGACTAAACATTTCTGACAGTCTTTTAATATGCTTCTTAATGAAGTTTATCACGCAGTTCATTAGCCTTTTCTGTAAAACTATCGTGGAAAACTAAGTTTTGTATATTTTTATAATTGGAACAATTTATTTGAAGGCAAAAAATCGCCCAAGGGCGATTTCGTTAATTTTTACGCTGAAATATCCAAAAAAAAATCGCCAAATTGGCGCGAAATCGCCAAATCTGGACACTCTGCTTCCAATGACGTTGGGGTGCAGCCAACTTTTGATTAAACTAAAATTGCCTGGAAAATCGCCTCATGCGAAAACCGTATTAAAGATTTGTACCCAACTTTAAATTAAACATTGCCAACACAACTTTTTGGTTGGGTTTTGGTTCATGATTCAGATATATTAAATATTTGAGCCAAGGTTTTGGTTTTGGCTAAAAGCTGCTTTTGCTGTTTCTTTGCAAGGCGAATCTATACAAAGTTGTAGCGGCAGCTCAAAAACAAAACTATGTACACTAACAAATTGTACGCAGATTGACAATCAGTACAAAAAAGTACAGCAAGCACATAATTTTGACGAACAGTACAAATTCGCCTTGAAATCAGCAGCTCCGGTAACAGCACCTCATATGAATTAGCCTTGTTTCTTTTCTTATGTGACATTACCAAAGTTGAAATTTTATGACGAACGTAGTGAATTTTTATTTTAGAGTTGCCGTAATTTCGGAATAACAAATTTATTCATGGGAAAACGAAAACACTTATAATGCGCTTTAAAGTGAGGAATAATTTATCTGTCCTGTTAGTAAAGGCAACTTTAGTACTTACATGAGAAAACGGCCCTAAGTTTACGAGTGTACCAAACACCAATGCTGCAGAAGTATAATAGCCATAAAAAAGGCACTACCAACATAACCACAAATTCTTGTGGAACATCGACCGCAAATTGTGTTGTTGTTGAATGTTTGTTGGTTGATGGTTTAGTCTGGTGTTGATGTGATTACATGGTTTGTGGCTAACATTTTGCGGCAATTTGTTACTTTATTGCTCATGTACTCATTCTCCTGGAGTTTCGTTGGTAATGAAATTGTTGGCATCAATTGCACTTTTAAACACATATGTACATACTAGTAAGTACATACACCGGAGAGCAAATTTATTGATTTTCTAAATTTAGGGATATTTTATTGACAAAGAAAATGTGTTAAGGTAATGTAGCTAGAAAGTGTAAAAGCGTTAAATTAAATTGACCATAAAATAATCGCGTTGACATTTACTAAACCTAGATGGGATTTTTAAATTAGTATATTTTCATGGCGTCCGGTCCACTCGGTAGAACTTAGGTTCAAATCCTGGTCAGAACAACATCCAAAACATTTTTTTTAACAACACAACAGCCCCTATACTAAAACACACAATACGTGATATTAATGCCTATTACGGTATCCGACGGATGCCATTCGCACGAATCTAATGCTTTGCTCTCGCTTGTTATGACAGAGCGAATCGGACTAGATCCGTGCGGATGGCATCCGTCGTATACCGTAATAGGCATGATTATGAATAGCACCTTTAAAATAAAACTAAAACACATTTACACAGTTACTCTGTATTTTTTACGTTAAATATCTATNAATGCCTATTACGGTATCCGACGGATGCCATTCGCACGAATCTAATGCTTTGCTCTCGCTTGTTATGACAGAGCGAATCGGACTAGATCCGTGCGGATGGCATCCGTCGTATACCGTAATAGGCATGATTATGAATAGCACCTTTAAAATAAAACTAAAACACATTTACACAGTTACTCTGTATTTTTTACGTTAAATATCTATACATATGTATATGGGCAAATCTAAAAAACAGGTAACCTTGGTGTTATTTAGCTTTATCTTCACTGTTGGAAACTATATCAAGCTTGTTGCTTTTGGATATAATTCACTGACGTATACTTGAAGCCTCAAAAAAAATTTGGATCAACTTGCTGCATAACTTTTGAATTATAGATGTTTAAATTTAAAAAAATAATGAAAACAAGTGAATTTTTTATGTAATTTTTAAGAGGGACAAAATTAATTATATCATAACTTTTGAAGCACACCATATTCTGACTTGAAATTTAATGGGCATTTAGCACTTATGTGTATACTTCATATGTAGTAGGTAAGAAAAGTGTGCATTAAAAAATATGGCAAATGGCAAGTAAGTCAAAGTCTGTAACTCCACGTTTCACAATTTTCAAAATTTTCGGTTTATCGCGTATAGTTTTTGATGCATTTTATTTTAAGAACTTCTTAAGTATGTGTTGTATTCTACAAACAATTGCGAATAATTTGATACCTTAGCAAGAGGTGTGCGTTCAGAATAAACTAACTTTTAAAGATAAAATATTCTGCGATCTCGAGAGTAATTTTTATTCCAAAAACACCTTAATTGAAGGCACATTTGTAAAATACGTCGAAACGATCTAAATCTTTCTATAACTGCTAGTCCTTATAACGTTGCATATACCTGTAAAATGCTTCAAAAAAATGTTCTCTAGAAGTGTTTAAAGACCCCGATTTAGTACTTTTAATTATGCTCCTTCTTGTAGTCAGAATTTTTCGAGCGTGGTATCAAATCAAATTTTTTCGACAAATGTTATGATAGTTGCTCTTACTTAATTGGAGCCTTCCAAATTCAATGGCGTCCTCAGTTTTACCCTATTGGCTCCACTTTTCGAGATAACGGTACTTGAAACTTTGCTTAAATTTTAACTATTTTATAAAAAAATCCCTGAGTTTTAAAGGTATTTTACTAAAATTTTGCACATAACCGTTTTTTAATATTAACTTAACTATTCCATAAAATCATCGAAATCGGTTCACTAAAACATATAGCTCCCATACAACTGATTGCTCAGAGACGTTGTTTTGCGTTATAACTCCTCCAATTAAACAGGTTAAAATGTAGTATAGATTCAATTTAACATATAGCACACATACAATTTATTATTCAGATATGAAGTTAGAGTTATAGCGCAAAAACGCATATCTAATTAATCAGTTGTATTGGAGCTATACGTTAAAGTGCACCCATTTCGATAATTTTAAGAAATAATTAAGGTAATATTAAAAAACTGATATGTGCAAAATTTTAGTAAAATAACTTTAAAACTGAGGCAGTTATTTATAAAATAGTTAAAATTTGATCAAATTTTCAAATACCGTTATCTCGAAAACCGGAGCCAATCTGGTAAAACGGGGGATGCTATTGAATTTAGAACGTCCCAATTAAGTGAGTTCAACTTTCAAAATCTCTGCTCAAAATTTACAACTTCAACAACGTAATTTGAACCCAGCTTATTCTTTTGTTTTCTATTTCATGTTTATTCCTCGTCTAACTTTTGAAGCACCTGATTAAAATGAATTACACTTATATTAATCGATTTATTAAGAGAATACGAATAAAATGATATATAAAACATAGGTGTGCTCATAAATTTAAAAATTAAAGCTCCCGAAGTGGATAAGGAAGAGTAGCCGGCCGGACGACTCGAAGAACTAATATGTTAGTAAGGAGCCTCGAAATAAACCCACAATATGCCAAGGCGGCGTCAGCGGGCTTGGCACAGACGTTTTATGCGGATCACCTTGTCATCGCCTTTATACAGGAGTCTTATATACAGTGACTCAAACAAATGACCACGTGTTGATTTACTTCAAATATTCTTATCCAAATCGTGTATATCACAGTATCAAACTCTATACAAAATTTTAGAAAATTTAAATTCATCAAAATTTCAACTTTTTATTCTAAATTTTTCGAAAATTTGTGGGTATGCAGTTTTATAGCCCATACAATTTTAATCTAATGAAGTGCAAGTTTCAAACGCTAAGAAATGCGTAGATTTTGAAAATTTTTTTTTTGTAACGGACTTTTGCACTTTTTTATATAAGTATGAATTTCTTATGAAATAAAACGCGGGAGACCGTCAGCAACAAAATTTCAACTCAAGTTTTTGTAAATTGTGACTCCCTGGTGACTCCAGAGATTTCTAATTTATGCCACTACGGGGACTAGTGGGCCATTGTGGCAAAATAAACTGCAGCTCATCGTGAGATGTGACGCCAATGCGCACAACACCATTTGGGCCAGCAGTAACATAAATCAAAGGGGTGAGTACTTACTTGAGTTTATTATCCTTAATAGGTTAGAGATTTTAAACGTAGGTAACTCATCTACATTTCAGAACAGTATTCGGAAAGAGTTGCTAGATCTAACTCTATCCACTCCTTTTATTAGTAATTTCGTAAGAAAATGGAAAGCTTCCAGAGAATTTCTTTATCAGATCTAATGCACATTCGTTTTGAAATAGGAACCACATTACCAACTGTTAACACCTACAGAAGACCTAGAACCACAGTCTGGGATCTGTACGATGTAGTTCTGTAGGAAGGTCTGAAAAGGTGCACGGTAAATGACTTAGTCGCTCTTGTACTTAGCTGCCCAGATCTGACTTCAGCCCTTGTGAATTCCTACCATGAATCCTGTTCAGAAGTCACTGGGCTTAACAACAGACAGACTCCATGGTAGAATAACAAATTAGATACACTTAGGTCAAAAACCCGCAAGCTCTTTAACAGAGATAAAAGAACCGGTGAATGGTAAACGTATAAACTTGTCTTTGATGTGCCAAAACTAACTCATGGACTTTTTTATACAGGGATCAAGGACCTTACAGGAGCGCTTCACTCCTCACAGGTGCGAAGCCACAGAGTCCTCGCACAAACGCACACTAATGACTTAGGGATCCTGAAAGGACCTGACAAATCCTTCACGATCAGTTGTATGGAATCCCTCAACTTGCTAGCCGAGGTTAATTTTCCTTACTGCTTGCCACTGAGCACAACCAGAACCATCCACATGCAGACTGGGATAAAGCGCCCCTGCGCAGAGGATTGTAGAATTAGGCTACATCTGCCTCAGCGCCTTTCAAAACACCAGAAGCAGACAGTATTTTCCTAGCTCATCTTCAAAGTTACTTCACCGCCTGTTACCTCTCCTGATACCACTTTTCAGAGCATGTTTTGCGTGGGGGTTCCCTCCACTACAATGACAGGAAGTGACGGTCCGCTACATCCCGAAGGTGGGGGGTAAACCAGCAGACCAACCAAAGTCATACCGAACCACTAGTCTTACGTATTTCCTACTAAAAACAATCGAAAGAATCGCAGACGGACATATCAGGGATAGTTTCCTTACCGGGAACCCTTTGCGTAGACACCAATATTCCTATTTTCAATGAAGATCTACTATCCATGCTCTTCAGAGTCTAGCAAAAACATTAGGAAGTCCTTGGAGGACAAAGGGGTGGAGGGCATTTTCAACAACACGAAACACTCTCTAATAGACAATTGCGTTCGAAGCAGAAGGGTTTATGCAACTACAAGGCGCTGGATAACAAACGTCCAGAACCATTATATCCACTCTAGGACAAGAGAGGGTCAGAAACTTAGCTACGAAAGGTTGCCGGAGGGGGAAATGAACTCCTCTCTGCTATGGTCCATCGTAGTAGACGAACTACTCTGCCTTCTTAGCGAAAACGGCTTCGACGTTCAAGGCTATGCAGATGGTTCGAAAACACTCTCTCCAACCTCCTACATAATGCTCTGAACATAGTCGCTAATTGGTGAGTACCAACGGGTTAAACGTAAACCCCAAGAATAATAACATCCCCCCTATCTGGACCTGCTATAAACTTTTGAGACGGAACTGGGGCATCCAAACTAAACTGGAAGAGTAGATGTATGATTCCATCACCAAACCGATTCTCACTTATGCTGCACCCGTCTGGTGGGGGAAGGCAGAAGTGAAGTCCACATAGGCCAAGCTACAACGACTGGTCTGCTTCCACGAGCAGGCCCAGACTTCGCTCTCTAGAATCACCGCACCTAACAGCACACGACCTAAATGACATTCAGCCAAAGAACCCCGCGAGGTGATATTGAGCTCGAAATATTTAACATTTATACACTCCCAGCCCCAAATAAAAGGACTGAAATTTTAAGAAAAAGCAATTGCTTTGTTTTTATTCACAAGGCCCATTAGGTTGAATTTGATTTTATTAGTTCAAAAATAACTGATTTTGGTAAAAAGTTAGAAAATAGCAACTTGAAGATAATTTTATGGAACAGCGACAGTTATGGCCCCTAGCTGATACAAATAGCACATCTGCTTTACATCCAATGTGCGCATGGTTATGCGATGACACTGGTGCACTTAGTACTCATATATTTACTTATAATTATTTATTGTGTTGTCACAACTAGCTTCGTGTGGATTGTCTTTCATACTCGTATGTGAATACTTCGCCAACACTTCCTTAGTTTGCGATAATCATGTGGCTTAAATAATTTCTATAATTTCACGGTATTCCAGGCTTAAGCAACGACGCCACTATGCACAGTACTTATCTCTGCATATCATCCGTAAGCTCTTTCTAACACTGCCACACCATTAAGAATATATCACACGATGCGAGGAGAGAAAGATGCCGAGGTGAATTCATAATAAAACCATTTCATAATCTGGTATGTTTCTATGCAATATGGTTGCAGTAAGTGGTAGTCAGTGTAAATATGTTTCATTTTACGCTCGTTTTAGAGATAAGTGAGCGCTCGCAAGTAGCGTATCACATTCAAGTTTTATGCAAGTTTTGAACACCATGGCACATACCTATACATATTTGTATCTATGAATGAGTAGAGGAAGTACTTAGATGCAAACTAATTGGCCTGTGAATGATGTGCAAGCAATTAGCCTCCATTCACTTCAACCATTTGAATATACAAACATACAAATAAATACGGCTCAGTTAAATTCAGAAACTAGAAGCTAGAGGGAATAAAAGGACTTTGTGAGATTTTTTGCTGACATCGATTTGCAAGCTAATTTTTTTATTGCCTGTAGTGGAGACCGGGATAAAGTAAAGTCCCATAATGAATTAAATAGATATTTGAAGGCAATTTTTCCATGTTAACACATTTTAGTAAAAATATTTATTATTTATTATTATTTATTTATTTATTTTAATACTATTTAGTATAACCAAAAAACTTATTTCACATGAAATAACTTCAAAGATGAACAATAGTGCCTCCAGGGCTTATTTAACTTAAAGGAAANCCAAACCGATTCTCACTTATGCTGCACCCGTCTGGTGGGGGAAGGCAGAATGGTTTTTAAATTNGACTGGTCTGCTTCCACGAGCAGGCCCAGACTTCGCTCTCTAGAATCACCGCACCTAACAGCACACGACCTAAATGACATTCAGCCAAAGAACCCCGCGAGGTGATATTGAGCTCGAAATATTTAACATTTATACACTCCCAGCCCCAAATAAAAGGACTGAAATTTTAAGAAAAAGCAATTGCTTTGTTTTTATTCACAAGGCCCATTAGGTTGAATTTGATTTTATTAGTTCAAAAATAACTGATTTTGGTAAAAAGTTAGAAAATAGCAACTTGAAGATAATTTTATGGAACAGCGACAGTTATGGCCCCTAGCTGATACAAATAGCACATCTGCTTTACATCCAATGTGCGCATGGTTATGCGATGACACTGGTGCACTTAGTACTCATATATTTACTTATAATTATTTATTGTGTTGTCACAACTAGCTTCGTGTGGATTGTCTTTCATACTCGTATGTGAATACTTCGCCAACACTTCCTTAGTTTGCGATAATCATGTGGCTTAAATAATTTCTATAATTTCACGGTATTCCAGGCTTAAGCAACGACGCCACTATGCACAGTACTTATCTCTGCATATCATCCGTAAGCTCTTTCTAACACTGCCACACCATTAAGAATATATCACACGATGCGAGGAGAGAAAGATGCCGAGGTGAATTCATAATAAAACCATTTCATAATCTGGTATGTTTCTATGCAATATGGTTGCAGTAAGTGGTAGTCAGTGTAAATATGTTTCATTTTACGCTCGTTTTAGAGATAAGTGAGCGCTCGCAAGTAGCGTATCACATTCAAGTTTTATGCAAGTTTTGAACACCATGGCACATACCTATACATATTTGTATCTATGAATGAGTAGAGGAAGTACTTAGATGCAAACTAATTGGCCTGTGAATGATGTGCAAGCAATTAGCCTCCATTCACTTCAACCATTTGAATATACAAACATACAAATAAATACGGCTCAGTTAAATTCAGAAACTAGAAGCTAGAGGGAATAAAAGGACTTTGTGAGATTTTTTGCTGACATCGATTTGCAAGCTAATTTTTTTATTGCCTGTAGTGGAGACCGGGATAAAGTAAAGTCCCATAATGAATTAAATAGATATTTGAAGGCAATTTTTCCATGTTAACACATTTTAGTAAAAATATTTATTATTTATTATTATTTATTTATTTATTTTAATACTATTTAGTATAACCAAAAAACTTATTTCACATGAAATAACTTCAAAGATGAACAATAGTGCCTCCAGGGCTTATTTAACTTAAAGGAAACACTTTCTATACCCGAGCGCACTTGTGCACAAGGGTATTATAACTTTGTTCACATAACGGTTGTTTGTAACAGCTAAAACGAATCGAGATAGATATTTACGTATACGTTACGTGATCAGAATGAAAAGAGAAGTCGAATGAGCCATGTCGGTCTGTCCGTCCGTGTACACGATAACTGGAGCAAAAATTGAGATAAATATCTCAACGAAGTTTGGTATATAGGTTGCCCTTTACCCAAGGTAGGTTGATATTGAAAATGGGCGAAATCGGACCGTAACCATGTCCATTTCCCATATAACGGTAGTTTGGTTGTGGTAGTCTGTTTTTTTTAAAACCCAGGCCCTGTGGAATGGGATCGTGCACTGTTAACAACTACACCACAAATATTATTTAATTAAATTAAATTTGACTTTAGAAGCAGGTGGCAACCCACTTCAATATATTTTCAAGCTTACCCTCTTTCGTCTGGCTCGCTATCTGTTTCTAATTCCCTGAATTCCAATGGAATTTATTTTTGAAACAGGTGGCAACCCTCCTATATGTAGTTAAGAAATATACGCCTTTCATACCCATTTTGATTGGTACCCATTTTTTAGTATTTCATTTAACTCATAAAGAAATTATCCTTATTATCTACAGGTAAGCTTTTTAATCTGACATCTCATTTTTGAAAATCGAACGAATCGTGCAGATGTGATGGCACTGACAAAAGAAAATAATTTTGTGCATTAGCAAAAATGCATTTCTTCAAAAATTAAAAAAATTATTTTCTCCTCTTCTTACTACTAAATAAAATAATAAAAAATAACATGTTTTTAAATAAATATTTTATTCATTCCATTAAAGTTTACCATCTTTTTAAATTTTTATAAAAAAAAATAGTTTTACTGAAATACCTGTGCTTGATTTTATCCAAAATTTGTATTCATGTTGTTTTATATGTATATAGGGAAATAAAAAATGTTAAACCAACATTTTATATCAAAGAATGTATTTTTGACATGTACTTATCTCCGTGAAAAGCTTTCACGTGGCTATGCTCTGATTAGTGGCTTGCTGGCGGCCTATAATTTATTTCATAGAGAAATTGATGTTTAATTATTTTTACTGGATAAATTATGTTTACAAATATACCAAACACGTTCACATTGCAGACAACGAAGTTTTTCGATTTTTGCCCACTTAGGCGGCACTGTGTAACGTTTCGCTAAGCTTTTTGCCTTTTTACCGGGTGTGTTTGATTTCATTATCTGTCCAAAAAAGATATACATAACATTAAAAAATGAACAACTTTACACATACTTAGTTACAGATAAGTACACCCGGCAGAAAAAAATTATCAATTGATAAAAAATAACCAACCTGCAATTAGTTAGCTTTTTTGCGGGATCTCTTTAAAATATATAACTTAGCTACAAAAACCTAACTTGAAAATAGTTGAAAAGTAATAAAAGAGTAATGCAGACGTTATCGGGAGATTGTTTTCGTTAAACGAGTTTCTATATAAATATCTTCATACAAATTTAACTTGGAAAAAACTTCTTTCTGTACTTCACAAATAGTTTTTCGAATTGGGAACAAATAAATGGAAGATCGAAATTTTTTCTGTAATTTTCGCATTTGAATATGAGACCACCTATAGCAGAATACGTAAACAAATATGTATTGCTAAATAAAGTATGCAAACAAATAAACAAGTAAAACCTTAAAATAAAATTGGTCTTTCCTATTGATATTTTGTGACCAAAAGTAGTTAGTTACAAGTTAGGTGACATCTAATGCAGAGGTAACCACCCTTGACTAATTCGCGGCCATCGCCACAGAAATATAGTTAGCTTTCCTCAAAGAAAATATATAGATAATAGTGGCCTTTAGTTCCTTCCTAATCAACTTCAACTCAACTAATCTATATCTAACTATAAACATTTCCGGCAGGGCACATATTAAAATAGAATAGACGGATAAAGATAGTTGGCTCTAAGACGGTACGTGAAAGGCGGGAGTAGCAGCTGCTCTCAGTGCGGTTGAGAACGGCACCGGCTAACAAATTATACGCAGATATCCATATTGTCATTGGTATGAATAACAACAAACTCATCATTTTGACTTAATGCTTTTCACAGCGAAAAGCTCAGCTATCGCCCCAACACCACCTTGTTAAACACGCGGTGATAATGACAGCGGAACTTAACTGCAGTGACAACGGCAGCGGGTCTCGGTATCGTTAACCGTCAGAGTAGTAGAGGTTTTTTGCTAGCGGTGACGGTGAGGGTAAAGGTCTGATTATGCATACTTCGCTTAACTTCGCACAGCTACTGGTCTCACTACAATTGAAATGTCACTTATGAAAATGTGACGTAAAATCTAAACTCAACAGATCGCCAAATTTATTAAAAGTGTTGCCAATATCCGGGGAATGGAGTTCCTATAAAATACGTACAGCTTGAATCTTATATGAAGTATGTATAATCAGACCATAATAGCGACGATGGTGGGAATAACGGCAGCTCTCCGTAGCGGTGGGAGTGAAAGCGGTACTAATTCTAGTTAGCAGTTGTGGTGAGAACGGCAACAATTTATGGTAGCGTTGACGGTGAGAGTAGCAGCGGCCCCACTGGCGGTATCCGCCTTTAATGTTCATGTTCCTCCCTCTTAGTGCTCCAAATAAGGAGGCCTGTCTTGTCAAAGACACCATGGCATACTCCTCTCATGCCGTACGGCCGCACAAGCCGGTTGTGAAATGTGCAGAATTTTCTTTACTCCACGAGTCAGTGAGCAGAAATTCCTCACGAGTTATGACGCACGCTTGACGGTTAGTGTGAACTGTTGAAACGCTGTGCATACTCTGTTGGCTTTGTACATACGTGAAAATTCCTCGAGACCACGCGGTTGCCAGTTAGTCTCCGTAGAGAAACTGACGAGTCTTAAGATCTATTACGCCCCCTTCATGGATTTATAGTCTGTATCTTAATCCAGTATGCAAGAGAGACTTTAGTATGGATTCTAAGTCTACGGATTTCACTTCACCTTTGGTTATGAGATGTTCACCCTGGTGGCTTTTGCGTTTTGTACATCAGTTCAGACATTCTTCTAAGATCTGCTGTACAGTCTCGTTATCCTTCCTGCGAAATCTGCATATCCCATGTGAGTAAATTCCCAGTTTAGTTAGATGATAGTTGAGCCTGCAATGTCCTGTCAGGGTTCCGGTAACAATCCTTAAGTTATTCTTTGATAAGCTCATATATTCCTTAAAGCGTTTTTGGTTACATGTTTCTAAAAGTGCTTTGGACTGCTCGACTTGTTAGATTAATGGCAGAGAGTACCCATTCCCGCGCACCTTTCTATGGCGTATGTTTCAGTCTGTAAAATATACAAATGTTTTACCATGGCTTCGAAGTATCAATGAGCCATCAGTACCAGGTAATAATATTTTGGTTTATACTATATTTCTCGAAAATGCCTTCCCAGCACCTCTTATTACTCAGATCAGTTTTGAACCTCTTTGTAAAGCTGAACCTCGGATGCATGGTATATCTCTGTATTGGAATCTCAGGGAACTTCTTCGTAAGAATATCCAACTTCCCACGACTAAGAAACCCTTCTGCCTCGATATTGGTACCAGTCATACTTAGTAAAGCTCTTTTCACCTGAGTCTGTAAGTAAATATAAAGTGGGATAAGATCTAAAAGAACCTCCAAGGTTGCGGTAGTACAAGTTTTTATGACTCCAGTTATGCTTACGCATGCCAGCCTTTGTATCTTGGAGAGGGGGCACCGAAATTGCGCATATGGAAACTGTGCATTTAGACATTATTTCGGTTTCAACCGAAACTGTGCATGTATGCTTTATTTCGGTTTTTACCATATGCATTATTTCGGTTTTAAACCGAAACTGTGCATGTATGCATTACTTCGTTTTTTT
>NW_016160484.1:37547-46139 GCF_001687245.7 Rhagoletis zephyria | reverse complement strand
TATGCATTATTTCGGTTTTTTTCATATGCATTATTTCGTATGCACAGTTTCCATATGCACGATTTCAGGGTGCCCTTGGAGAGCACTTTGATTGTTCCAAGTTGTGTAGTTCTATCGGCCCAAATGATGGCTTCATAAGCTATTATGGGTCGAACTATCGTCGTGTGGATCCATCTCAGTATCCTTGGTGTACATCCCCTGCTCCTTCCTGCCATGTACCTACACGTCTTAAGTGATCTTACAGCTATCTTTCCAGTTTCTTCCAGAGTAGTTTTTGGTCTAGTATTACCCGTAGGATTTTAGCTTTTTTCTTGTACATGATATTGGTTCCATCTTGGCTTATCTTTTTTAGACTGTCAAGTTTATATTTCCTTGAAAATAGTACTATGGTGGTGTTTGCTGAATTTACATTCATCCCCACTTTAGCACACCATTTTTTGGTTACGTTCAGTCCTAGCTGGATTCTATCACATAGGATGTTTTCGAATTTCCCTCTACATATTATTACAATGTCGCCCAGTAGCGCCCAAGTTAGCCCAGTAGCGGAGTAGTTAGCATAGTAGCGGAGATAACACTTCACCCTGTGGACAGCCCCTTATTGTCACGGCGACAACAGTATTATTCTTACAGGTTCGTATTTCTACCCTTCTGGTGCGGAGCATGCAATTTATCAGGCTACGAGAGTATTGCTTACCTTCCCCCGCTGCTAATCAAAGCGGTGTTTATTGCAGCATGTAAGGTATTGTCAAACGCGCCCTCGATGTCCAGAAAAGCGAATATGGCTGTCTCCTTAAATTTGAAGTTATTCTTAAGTGCACTTATCAGCGTGTATAGGGCGGTTTCAGTGGAGCGGCCAGTTCGGCCTGAAGAATTTTGGATGAAGTGGGTCCTTTTTTCCAACCTTTGGGATCAAAACTACCTCCGCTCTTCTACGTTACATTTCTCAACAATTGTATTTGCTAATTTTTATTTAGATGCATTTTCTTATTTAACGCCTTTATCTATTCCGCTTCTTTTTAGTAGTGGTGTGCCCTTTTGTATGTGGGTGTTAGTGTATGTGCGCATATAATACATGACTGCCCAGTGGGCAAAGGTAGTAATGCATTCCATTCGTGATAAATAATCGAATGTATTTCTTATGAGTTTTACATCCAATTACTGTTTAATAAGTAATCAGCTTTCTAATGTATTCAAAAAGTCCCGAAAATTTCATATTAAATCACATTCATGTCTCGATACTAGGTAATGCAAAATTGAATGCCCCACTTTTCTTAGGACATCGCCCTGGGGAAAAAATGTATTTTCGAATGTGAAAATGATTGTTTTACTGATTATTTTTTCGATTACTATACTTTATATTTTCCTACTGGGTGTGACTGCATTAAAATATATACATGTGTATTTAGATTTCTCCATCTGCGGAAATATTTAAACAAGGTGTATACCCAACATGCACTGTCGAGTATCCTTTATTGAAAGTAATGATATCTGTATATCTGTAAGTGTCAATTTGTTAGAAGGTCAAGTAGCGGTAAATTTCTCGTAGTGATTCAATCAGCTTGAAAGTGAAGAAAGACTAAATGTTTTCACAGTCAGTGGAATTTGAAAATCGGTTGTATGGTGTTTTGCAAGCATAGTAGCTGTCAGACATGTCCGTAATTTTTTACTTTTTATTTTTATGCAGCGCAAACTATTGTTCGCCTTTCTCTTGTTGCGTATACGCTCAGTTAGACAGAGATATTATGTGGAAATGTGTATCCTATAGAAGGCACTGACACTGCAAGCATGGGTTCAGGACAATGCTATTTCAGTTAGCCACGCTTTACTCAAAATAGAAAAAACAAACTTGTATGCAACATTGCAAAGAAAACATGTACGAAATAAAATGTGTGCTTAAAGTTGGTTCTTTGATATCGATTTTTACACACTGGCTTTAATGTTTCTTGTAGCCCGATGTTGAAATGATTAGCAAATTATTTCGGAATTATATCAGAAATTTACTACAGTTATTCCGGATTAAGTAGTTCAGCTAATTCCCAAAACTAAAGAGTACATGTAAACACAGCGCTGTCTTCGGCTTGAAGATAAATTAGATGAAGAGGCAAAGCATGTGGTGGCGGTGAATGATTGCAAAACTTAGTGCCTCTTGTCATATAAAAAAGACAGCTAGCCTTTTCCATAAGTAATATATAGTGAATCCACTGGCTCGGTCATGTCGTTCGAATCAACAGAAACGTTCGAGAAGGACCTGGCTTCACTTGTACTTGGCAAATGGCGTCAGTTCGCAAAGAAGAGAAACGAGTTGCCTGCTATTTATGAACTTATTTAAATTTAGTAGTTAAATTGCAAAAATAAATAAATAACCTGCGGTATAGGCCTTGTATGCTTGATAAGCATATATGTAATACTCCTATATTGGCAGTAAGAGCTAGTACCGTCCGAAAACACTACAGTCAATAAACACGTACGAAAGAAAAGGAACACATACGTTTATAAATAAACATTTACACAACACATTTACAAAAGGGGCACTCGAATACACANATACGTTTATAAATAAACATGTACACAACACATTTACAAAAACGGCACTCGAATACACTAAACATTGACAAAAACAGTACTAGACTGTCTCGCTTTGATTTCGGAATGCTTACACGTTGAGATGTTAGCTTACTACCAATATAGAAGTATTACATATATGTTGATAAGTAAAAAACTCACACAGTTGCATGGCTTTAGTAATCAAAATGAAAGAGTTATTTTACAAAAACTTAAACTTAAAACTGTTTTCAATTGCTTTCAGTGTTCGGACCGCATTTTTTTAATTTTGGGTATTAAAGAGCAGAGTTTAGGCTTTCATATCCTCCCACACAGACAAATATATTGCATCAATTTATAGTTTTACAGAGGCTCAAAATGTCCCAAAACGCATTTTTCGGCACTTTTAAACCTAAGTTGCTCGAAAACTAGAGCCAATCTAATATCTTTAGAGTCAGATTCAGATTCTACGAAACAAAATACTATAAGAATCGGCTGTGCTATTTTAGTCAAGATAACATTGTTTAAATTCTGTCGGCCTGTGTTAGGCATCTGTGCCAAATCCCATTACTGTACCACAAACGGTGTAGAAACTATGTATGTAATATTAAATACTATCTGTATGGGAGGTGCCACGCCCCCTTTACCGTCAAATATTTGGCGTTATTAAGGCATTGATATTTTATGCATCTCTACGGAATCATAATACTCTATCGCGAATGGTATCGAAACTATAATAATAAAAACAATAGATTGGCGCATACAAATACGTAAGCGTTTCGCCGAGCTTCTCCTCCGACTTGTGGCGTGCCCCTTGATGTTTAAAGATGGCAACCAGTTTGCTGCATTGGGAAACCGATTTCCTATCAATGGGAATTTCTGCCGTTTTCTTTGGCTTCTAATCTCAGAAGAGGATGCTATTTCTACATAACTTTTGCTGGTTATGATGATTTTCAGTAGGGCTGATGATTTGACCCGGGTAATGAGCTACCCGGGTACCTGGGCAGTATAGTAATTACCCGGGTATCCGGGTACTCGAAAAAATGTGTGGAGGTAAAATTTAAGTGCATTTACGATTATACATATATCGCAAGCGGACGTACATAGGAAAATCTGTAAGAATAAAAGTATATTATAATCCGCATCTTAAGCTAGTAGCAATAATTTTACGTTTGTAGAAGTATTTTTCCCACGGCCACTCTTTATAACCAGTCTTTATTTGGCCTTAAAAATCATGGACTTAATAATGAAAGCTACTACGGTACTTTTGCCGTGGTGAGTGCTTTACCAAATTATTATCATTCTTGCCAAAATTCTGTAAACAGCCAGACCCATCCGGTGGGTCATGCATCCCCCGAGCACCCTTCATGTGTATATGCACAGTTGTGCTTAAGTTGTTGGATAGAGCGTATGATATGTATGTACATTGTACATATGTGTATGTAAGTATGTATAAAGGTTTCTAACTTTTTGCCTATTTTGGAGCGTCTGGCAGAAGTTACCCGGATATCATCAGCCCTAGTTTTCAGCCATCGGTCAAGAAAAAAGATATGTAATATTACGCGAATTCTGTCACAACCCTTCAAAAATTGGAAATTGCCATGAATTCAAGTAAATACTCAAAGTGTTGCTCGCATGATATTATAATTTATGCTTAGTATACATACGTATATATGTAGTTAAAATCTTATAAATGAAATATATTAATAAATTTTCATGGTTGAACTGAAAACCTAATTGATTTTTATTCCTAAATAGTAATACGTAATTAGATCGCCGGATAGGGGAGCAACAGCAACGTATTGCTTGCACTTGCCGGAAGGATATAAGCATAGTAAAATTGATTTCAAAAAAGTGCGCGTGGCACCCCAGCAAAAAATACGATTACCACAGAAACGAAAGTGGAAACGAGCTAGGCGATGGGAATCGCTTACCGTTTCGCTTCAAGAAGGCCTTATTTTAACATGGGCATGTCATTGGAGGTAAGCCCTTACCCGCAGCATTACCTTCAGACGAAGGGAGAACGCATGGATAAACAGAATCCAGAGAAGCGAACAAAGAATGCCTTACAGAGAAACTAATGTAGAAGGCCTAGATTAGTACATACTTATTTATATTAAATTGAAATCAGAAAATGTCTTAAAAGGTTAAAATTAATTAAAATTTTTATAAATCAGCGTACATATGTATGTATTTAGGTATTTAGATTTTCTTTAAAATCGGTATGTACATACATGCATATTTAATTAAGCTTAAAATTGTACTTCCTCACTCTTGTACGTCACTTCATTGACTGACTTCAACTTCGCTGCAAATTGAACAAAGCAAAACATGATTTTTATGCGAGACAAATTTCCACAGAAAGTAACGGTAGAAAAAGAATTTTTGGATATTCATTCCATTTTTCAGCTGACTACGATGCAGCATTCTACTTTGCATTCCCCGAAATGAAGCAAAGAAGCGAAACAAATAAAATATTGTAGGACATTCTACTTTGCATTACCTGAAATGAAGCAAAGAAGCAAAACAAATAAAATATTGTAGGACATTCTACTTTGCATTCCCGGAAATTAAGCAAAGAATCGAATTAAAAAATAAATATTATAGGACATTCTACTTTGCATTCCCCGAAATGAAACGAAGAAGCGAGATAAATAAAATATTGTAGGACATTCTACTTTGCATTACTGGCAATGCCTAAAAGAAGCGAAAAAATTCGAAGGCATTATAACGCTATGCCATCTAGAACACGTTACCACTAAAAGCGATTACCGATTTTTTGCTGGGACGTCCCACACAAACTAAAACTTTTCAACTGTATATCGAGCCCTAACCGCCAAAATAACGTAAGCGACATTTTTTCAAGATTTTCTTTTTGATGCAGAAATATTCCTAGAGCTACTAGATACATTTCTGCATCAAAAAGAAAATTTCGAAAAAAATGTCGCTTACGCTATTTTGGCGGTTAGGGCTCGATATCTCTGCAAGTGTTTGCGCTACAGCATTGAAATTTAGTATGGGAGTATATGTTTGAACTGTGGTAGAATTAGGTAAAATGGGGGGTTGTTGGGAGAGGGGGCGTGGCACCTCCCATACAAACCATATTTTTTATATTAAATATTTTCTGGACCATTCGTGCCTGAGTACTAAAGTTTGGTACAAGTAGCTTTTACTTTGAATTTGAACGAAATCAGTTCATAAATACGACTTTTATAAATAACTCGACTCCCGCGCCACCTAGCTGGTCCATCATGCTTACGCTTTTAATTTAAAAGAAATCGGTTCATTTATAGACAACCCGATTGCAGCGCCACCCAGCGGGTCTATTTTTCGCATTTTCGCGTATTCCCCATCATGGAGGTAGCACATGTTTTTAATTTGAATGAAATAAGTTCATAAATAAGTCGACCCAAGCGCCACCTAGCGAGTTTTCTAATAGCCTATAATAGGACCATATATGCAAGGTATAACCTCTGAAAATTTTACTAAAATCTATGCAGTAGTTTTTGATTTAATTCCGAACAACGAAAACGGCTATTATTTTATATATGTATATAGATCATTACTTTTACTATGACACTGTTTTCTCAACGCGAACATAAAGTTTGCTTATTTGTTTAATTAAACAAGACCTCCCATTCTACGTTATTGTATATTTCGTCATTTTTGTGGTCTTCATCTCTCATCTTATTTTACCTGACTTTGCTGTTATTGTGTTTGCTCCACGTGCTTTATATACATATAAAAGAATGTACATACATACACTCTCCAATATTTTTTCATCGGCTAACCCTCGCCATTAATTTCAATCATAATATTGTCAGCGAAGCCGTAACTGGGCGTATACGCAATATTAAAGCATTCGGATGAGTGAACAATGAAGTAATGCCTAGATATAAACGACGAGTGCGATAAGAGGTTGGTGAAAAAAATTTAATTTGCACCTCTCATAAGCAAGAGTGCGTAGTATGCAAATATTTAGATTGTAGATGTATAGCATTTTCTGTTTAAATTAAGCGAAACCTTTTTCAAATTAAACGAACCCTTTCTCAGATTGAACGAAGCTTTATTCGCATTAAACGAAACTATTTCCACATTCAGTGAAACTTTATACAAAGAAAGAAAAAATTTTTGGTTTACTGTTAGTTCGCTGTTAACCGTTTTTTTCTCTTTACGTTCAAGGTATATTGAATAAGTAATAGCAGTAAAATAGCTCCTTTTATTTTTTCGAATTATATATTTAGACCTTAAACTGCCAAAATTTGTTTATTTTTTTCATATATCATATTTTCACCAAAAAATTGTTTCTCGTTGTAATGTGAATTCGAGTCGTTTCCCAGTATTTATTCAGGAGCTGCTAAATAAAATTGAATGTAAACCAGTATTACAAAATTAGTTTTTAGTTATGGATAGTGCCAGAATCCATAAATTCCCAGAAATGAAATATATGGTATAAAATAATGGATGCTTACTGAAATGTTGACCATGATATTCTCCTATTTTAAACCCCTTATAAAAGGCATTTTTTAAGGTTAAATTCCATGCGGGCTCGACTCTCGTGTCTCGCAATTCGCGTTGACTTCTTGCGCAAGAAAGAAATGCGCGTTTCATTCTCGAATTTCGCATGACCGCGGAGTCGGGCGCTCACGCTGGCAAATAAAAATTCATTCCGACCAAACTGTATCGAAATGCACGCAGCTTTTCATAGATAAATGCAGAAATGTTTATTACATAAGTTGTTGTTAAAAATTTTCCTCCACGAGGCGCAGAAATTGCTTAAATGTTCAATTTTTCATAAAAAAAATATTGAAAAGCAATCAAAAAAAATATTTTTGTAACGCAAATTAAATAGTTTAAAATTTTTTAAAACTACACACAAAAATATTTTTTTCATTCGGGCATTTTCAAAGAAAAATATAAATTTCCAAAACACTGCAAAAATGTTCAATTGAAGATTAAAAAAAAAAACTATTTGAAATTTTGCAACAAAATCTACACAGTGTACTTTCCGAATACAAAACTCAGCGCTGCCTGATTATCATTGAAAAATATTAATCTTGGTAAATTCGGGGCCCACTTGAGGAAGCCGGTAAGGCAGATGCAATTACAGAAGTATAGAAACAGTCACATTTGCAGATGGAAATACATATCGTGTAAGAACACTTTCAGCAATTTTTGCCGAGCTCAACAATGCACACCAGTCGTTTCTCTTCTGTCCCCACCGACGGCGATTTGAAATGCCAAGTGAAGCCAAGTTCTTCTTCATTTGGTCTTTCCATTGGGGCCTCCCTCTTCCTCTGCTACCACCAGCGGGTTGAACACTTTCAGAGCTGAAGCGTCGGTATCCATTCGGACGACATGGCTAAGCCAACGAAGCCGCTGTATTTTAATTTCACTATGGCCATGTCGTTGTAAAGCTCATACAGCTCATCGTTCCATAGTCTGCGGAACTCGCCGTCGCTTACGCGTAATGGCCCGTAAATCTTTCTCCCGAATACTCGTCGGATGTTGTCATTGTCCATGCTTCTTCGCCATATACCAGCAGGGCGCGACGAGAGACATATTTTTTTAGGAGGTTTATTTTATTTATTTATATTACTATACAAGTATACAATAGAGAAAAATGACTGCAGTATATTAAAAGCATTGCACAGTACTTGTTTAATAATATCTGCATTCTATAGTTCATAGAGCTAGAGTCGAATGCAGTTTACATTGTTACTAAAATAAATTGCTATATAAGAACATGGGGTCACACCTTAATACAAGTGAGAACAATGCGTTCGAATATAAAAATACAAGATACATACATATACAAGCTGAGTTTTTTTATATTAATTATATGAAACTATTTTATTACATTTAATAGCGAGTCTATTTGGGTATAATTTAGTTTAAATAGCCATGATTTCACTTTTTTAAGGAAACCCTGTTTATTACGAATACGACGTAGATAGTCGGGTAATCTATTATACAGTCTCGGTGCGATTGAGGAGTAAGAGTAGAGAAAGTGCTGAAGATTGTATGCCGGCACAATAGTTAAATTAAGGT